>NW_025110003.1:45153-96568 GCF_011392965.1 Frieseomelitta varia | reverse complement strand
TTTTTTTTTACATTTTGTTCCGTCAACGTGGCAAAGAAGGACGGCCTAAAATATACAAATTAATATCATTTCAATTAGAAAATGATGAAAAAAAAGATGATCATTGTACGTATCAAGGAACAAAATGATCATCCTGCGTTATTATTCATTGTTTCAGTTCAACTTGTTCTTTCTAAAATTTAATATATGCCATTGAGAACATTTTATACATTGTTAAGGAGAGATATATCATCCTCTGATGTGGTTTTTTCTTTTTTTTTTTTTTTTTTTTTTTTTTTTTTTTTTTTTTTTTTTTATTTCTTTCTGTCTTTATGCTAAGCCCTTACGTTTTTTTGTTCATATACTGTCATACATACATGTGTACGTACACAACTAATCGAGATATTGAAATTTAGTGTTTCACGTTTCACACGTGCAGCAACTCGATATGCACGTTGTATACAAAAGCATGTGTATGTATGCATATTGTCAATAAAGAGCCAATATTAACGACGCGAAACCTGTCTGCCTAATGATATATGTTTAAAAAATATTGTTTATTCAATTGTTTCTTTAGAAATTCAGTTCAGTCTTACTCAAATCTCTATTCAAAGGGGGATTCGTTTCCTTCGTTTTATACGTAAGCCAAATTATATCGATGCGATACGAAACAGGAAAGCTTTTACATATACGCTGTACATAAATTTCCAATAGACGTAGAATCTACCGATACGTAAACAATTTAATTTCAAAAAATCAAAATATTTTTTCTTTTATATTGTCTCATGTTCCTCTTTCAAAAGAATATTCTTGTAAAGCTGTATACTTATTGTAAAAAGTCGAACGATTGTACTCTCTTGATCTTCGCAAACTGTTCAATTCGAGAAAAGTATCAAGCGTTATTGATATCCGTACAAATTATTCTACAATTCCTGAAAAAGAAAAGTTAAATGCAAAATTATCAACTGTATGTGTTGAATATCTGTGTAAGAGGTCGTTTTCCTTTACATTTTGTAATGCAGTTCTCTTTCGTGTACGGATACCTTGCGTGTCCCCCGAAGTGCACGATTTCTTGTATCATTCAAATCAGGGTACACTGGTAAAAGCGTTTCATTGACGCTGAAATATATATGTATATAAGTTCAATCCAGTCCATTAAGTCCTATTAAATCCTAATAAAATATTCATTAGGAATAAAAGTTCTGTACATAAGCAAATAAATAGCGTTTATGATAAATCTTTGCCGTACCGTGTACATTTCTTGAAAAAAATCTCTCCATGAAACAGATTATATACATATACAAAAATTTAATTGAATTACACACGTATACATATATGGGCACATTATAAATTCTTGAATTGTGATTTTATTTTATTATAGTTTGAAATTTTTATACTGTCTTTAAAGAGGGAGGAGAGTTAGTAATCTTGCCTGTCCAAAAAATGTAATTGTATTCATTGGAAGTTATAAAATGACAAAAACTTTGATTTCCATTTATTTGTATCGTTATCTTTTATCGCTTTAAATACGGATTTCCCACTAGTAAAATTTATATTTAATAAATAATGGAATATTCTTAAATATAGAGTGTAGCGTTTTTAGAATATTGTTGGTAATTGGGAATATCAAGGTATCTAAAAAAGTAAATGTTATTCCTTTAACATTTCTACCAAACGCAAAAAAGGGAACGTTCGATGAAATCTGCAATAATTTCAAGTTTTTCTACTAGAAACGAGCTTAAAATAACTATTTACCTAACTAATAATACTTACTTGCAATTAATATCAACTTGGATTATAAGAGAAAATAATTTCATTACTTGTTTAATTTAATCTAATAAAATGAAGGTAAATGCCATTTTATTATTAAATTGGAATTTCAAATGATCTGTACTGCAACAAAATAGCTTCAGATACTTTTTTGTTTCTTATTATTATTAAGAATGTGAAACATATTTTTTTTTTTCCATTTACTGCTGTAATTTCTTATTCATCTGAAACAAAATAATATTCCAAATATGCTGCATTTCCTCTGACTATCCTTAAAGATATTTTAAAGGTATTCCACATAGGGGAAGTTGATACATAAACAATTTCATTTCAAGGTATTATATTAGTTGCATTTTAAAATTGCAAAATGTTCAAAATAATTGAGAGACGTTCTGTGATACTTACTTTACGTGAAGGATATAATAAACGAGATATTGCAAAAAGGTTTGTATTTGCACAAAAAACACGCCAATTAGATAGAAAAAGAACAATGTATTGTGCATTGATGAGTCCAAATTCGAAATTTTTGGTTCGAATTTACGTGTGTCGACAGCGGTGGAAAAAGATTGAAAAAAATCCCTATCATCAAACAAAAAGAAAGTAATATAATTTCTCTTCAAAGAAAAGCAAAAAGATTGGAAAATTAATAAAAATCGAGGGTACACCATATCATCTGAACAGTGGATTTGTGGTAATAATTCGTGCTTCAAGAAGACAGTCCTAAAAAACATTCGTCTCGATTATATCGTGGAATAAGAGAGAGTGTTAAAAAGAATGATACAGTCACCCTATCTTTTCGCCCGATCGAACTTCGGTGGGACGAGTTAAATAGGAGGGTGAGAAAACTGGGACCAACTTGTTCCTTGGACCTTGGGAACAAATTGTTAAAATTATTAAACGCGTGAAACAAAGTTTCGGAAACATTAAAGCGTTTATACATCAAGAGAATGCCACAAATCTGTGCTACAGTGATCAAGACTCGAAGTTGTCACATGAATGAAAAATAGAATATAAACTGTAAATTTATGTCCAATTTCAATTGCTAATCCTTTGTTCTCGGAAATTTTTTTCGCATCATCTACCAGTAATTTATTTAGTATTATTTAGTATTGTAGTAATTGAAGTATCACTTCAAATAAAAGCATTGGAAGTAATCAAGTATACAAGTATACAGAATGTATACTATACTAAAACAAGTATAGTATACAGAAGTTAATGATACTTTGAATTTCCTGTGCCATTTTATAAATATTCGTAAGAAGCGACAAGAAGCCTAGTTTATATGAATTATTCCAATGAGTATCAACGTTCATTATAATTATCTATATACTAATAACTATAAGAAAAGGAAGTCCAAGCTATTGGCTAGATTTAAGTTGATGTTTCTTTACAAGGAGATAATTGAGTGCAAAGAGTTAATATTATTAAAATGGACTAACAGAATTATAAAAACTACTTTTCATTCATAAGGATGTATAATACAATATAATATATAATACAAAATAATATAGAAACATCCTCACAGACAAGGTATTATGCATGTATATTTTCAAAAATTTTTAATCCTCCAAATTTGATCATTAACATCCTCAATAAAATTTCATTCGTGAATTTTTTTTGAGCAAATTTTTATTCTTCCTGAGGAACCTTTTAAAGGTTTGATTTAAAAACTAATTCTCTAATATATAATAGCAAAAGCTTCTTTTATTTATATAGAAAGCATCTTTTATATGTATAGAAATTAGTTGTTTCTTTTTCTTGTGCTTCAGTATTTATTGTAGAGAATAAAGTATTTCAATTACGCATGTATTTGTGGGAATAAAGAAACTTCATATTCGTACCTGTTTATTTTCAAATTAATAACATTCGAAAATAATATCAGTACAAAGTTCAATATATATATTCTTACTCAAAAATTTTAGTAAAGTTCAATATATATTCTTTCTCAAAAACTTTTTGTAACAGTAAAATTTTTAACTGCTCGCGATATTATTGTTAATATATTAACACTTGACAGATTCTTTTTTGTATGAAATATCGTTTAATTTAATGCTTCTGATAATTTTTTAATTTTCAATTCTTTCAATTTTGAAATGAATACTGACCTTGCCCTAAGATGAAAATGGATACTTTATCTCAAAATAATCAAAATGTTGAAAAAATTAGAAAAATACTAAACTTCTCAAAGTTCTGATTCAGAATTATATTTTTATCCATGTAGTTCCAATTTCTTTTATTATTTTAATATCGAACGAGTTATTTTTATTTGCAGGTGCATTATTTTCAATGATATATTTAATAACAAAAATGTTTCGTTATATTTTTCAAATAAAGAAGATAATCTGAAATTTATCAAATCTTCTTAAATAAAGAATATCTGCAGATTAATCAAAATCTGTAATTTACAAATCGTTCTAAGTCAGATGTCGCTAGTAGCAAAAATTATTATACGCGATTTAAAACATATATGTTTGATCACTGTGTCAAAATAAGATATAAACTTGCTCGAGCATTGTAAATTTTAAAAGGGAAATATATATATATATAAATATATATAAAATATAAATATATGTATATATATATAAAAGATTTTATACCGTAAAATTTCTAAATTTAAACTATTGCTTCATAGAGGTTAGATCGAATCGCAGTGCAACTACTACAGTAAAACTAATGTATCTAGAATTTTCAAACTCTAGGGGAATTAATAACAATCTGTATTCGTGATTTTCAAGATTTCAAATAAACATCTGACACGTCACAAAAGTTATTTAATAATTACTTCGATTTTCAGGTAGTCGTATGTGTGCATATACATATGAAACATTCAACGCAAAATTAATAAACAACTTCATCGTTGGTTATGACATTTACAAAAATAGACTTTAATTATAAAAATAAAATGTAACTGCTTTTCCTTGACAAGTGAATCATAACATAAATAAACGAAATAAAATATTAAGAAACAGTTGTTTGTTTCTTATTATTTTTATACAAGATTCCCAGCAACGTATAAATCGTTCACCAGTAAAACTGTAATATTCAATTGCTGTTCAATCAATTTCATTCGAAACGTATTATTACATCGTAATTGCACAAGATATAGTTACAATTCGTGTTGAATGAAAAATGGCTGCAAACGTAAGAACAGGTGAGTAACACGTATTTACAAACCTGTCGATAGTAATATAACCAATAATCATCACCAAGAAAGGAATAACCAGTCTGTTTAATCGAAGAAAGTACATGTAACGAGATGCAAATAATTTTGTACCCCACATGTTCGGCATTGCAATCGAATGTCATTGCAATTGCATTGAACGTCATGTTTTTCGTCCGTACGTCAAATCCGATATATACCATTCGTTAAACTTTTTATTATTATCGCGAATATATATTTCGACGCCTCTGAAATCAAATTGTGTTGGAAGATATTTGACACTTGGCAGTGGGCGTATAATCGAAGCGGCTTGCGTTATTATCGTTCGCAAATTTTCAAACGTACTTGTGTTCGTGCGCGAAAATATACAAAAAAGAGTCTGTTTACTCAACCGAGATATCGCTTCATTTTGTGATTTGACTTCAGAAATGCGGATTCCTACACGTTCGGCTCCTCGTCCACCTATTAACTCGACGTCACAAAGAAACGTTATTTGGAATGGCACGTAAGTTTTACATTATATAATTTAATGCCAGATTCTCTCTGTCTGCTTGTTATTTTTGTAGCGTAAATATTTTTACCTCTCAAATGTATGTGCACTCGTGATGTATCTTAAGATGTTAGTGATATATCTCAAGATATATGAATATGCGATACAAGTATTTATTTTACTTTTAATGTTGATAGGAATAATGTTTTTGGTTCTTCGTTAACTCAACAACCTGTTCAGAAGAAGAAACCACCACCTCGGCCACCACCTCCAAAATTTACTCAAAATTACACACAAGCACAGAAGGAAAAACTTAAGAAACCAGTGTGTAGTCATCTGTTAAATTCATATTGCGCAATTAACGAACGTTCACTATTATTTATATGGTAATATAACTATGTTATATTATAGGTAAGGCCGACAGAACTTTTAACCAATCTTTTTGGAAGAAGAAAAAGTGCACATCCAAGCGTGACGCAATTGAATAGCCAGATACATAACACAATATTACATTCGGAAAACACAAATGGCTCAATTTGTTTGATAGATTTTAGTCCACCTGGATCTCCAACGTTCACAACTCGATCGAGTAGCGATGGTGTTAGCGTTGATAGTTTTGGCAGCGATGGAAACTCAAATCCATCTGCGTTCACAAGCAGTGGAAATACATCTCAAACGGAAAGTGCCTTTGAAGATGATTTTGACTTTTTTGGAATATCTACTAAAAAAACATCACAAAACGATCCATGGAAAGTTAATTCAGTGACAGATCCATTCGGACCATTAGAAGTCACTAATCATAACTCGTTACAGTCTACGAAACAAGTAGATGCGTGTTTTTTTGCTTTTAATGCAAATAATTATACCAACAATCAAGTACCTTTGAATCAGACGTCTTTGAAAACTACTCATTCAATGCCAACTATAATCCGTGCAAAACCACCCAAACCTCCAGTTCCAAAAGTTTTACAAATGAAAATGGAACAAAAGATCAATAATGTCGAAACTGATTCGAGGTGTTCAAACAAAACAGTGCCTTTTGCTAAGCCAATGACATTGGATTTAAGTAACTCATGGCAAAATGATTCTAAGGACAATCCTTCGCCTCCAATGCCTACAATACCACCGCCTGCACCACCTTTAGAATATTTAGCAGAAGTAAATAATGATTTACCAGTAAGTAATTATAATTTGTAATCTGTGATTATAACCAAAATAATTGATACTATCTATTTTCAGATCAATAGCGAAGAACCTTATGGCATTGCTCTGTACGATTTTCCGTTAATACATGCGGGTGATTTGCCTTTCAAGCAAAACGATGTAATATATTTGATACGAAAAATCAACGAGGATTGGATGGAGGGTAGAATAGGAAATCAACAAGGAATATTTCCTATTAATTTTATTGACATAAGAGTACCATTGCCTGGTATTCCAGATAATATAGTTACTGCTATCTATCCTTTCAAAGGTGAAACAACAGAAGATTTAGTATTTGATGTAAGTTAACATGACACAAACAAATTTTGATATGGTTTGTTAACCATTATTGTTTGCTCGTCTGACCATCACAATTCTTGTAAATGTTTCAAAAATAAGAAATTCATAGTGATTTATTTTCATTCGCTGTGAAATCAAAGTTTTCATTTACATTTTTTTATTAAATTTGTAATGACAAAACCCACTCGTTTATATCGAATTTTACACTACACTATATGTCTTCTCGTTTAAAATTCACTTTAATTTTATTTTACTTATATACTATAATATATGTTACAGGAAGGAGATAAAATTACAGTTTTATCGAGGATTTCACACGATTGGTTATATGGTGAGTGCAAAGATCGAAAAGGACAATTTCCGGTAAATTACGTAAATAGAATCCCATGTAATCTTCCATTATCACATTAACTTGCACGTTCTCTCGTATTACGAATGATATGTCAGTGGTTTTTCTGTGGTAAATTTGATTCTTGATCTTATACATGCGATAAATTTTTATAATGATATTTTCGTAAAATAAGAAACAAAAAGTTTTAAATTTATCGAGTCTTTCCATAATTGTATCGAATGATTGAAACGTATATTTCGAGAATTTCTATTTACAAAAAGACTGAATTATGTGCAAGTACGTATTGTCTTGCGAGAAAGAGGGAGAAAAAATTTCAATGAAACAAATATCGAATTTTTGAAAATAAAAGATTTACATTTTGAAACTTTTTAAAATCAAAAAGTAAGTAGAGTAATTTTTCAGAAATGAATTAATCTTTTCTAATTTTTACTTCATTATTAGTATTTTATATATATCTCAAATGTTATTTAAAGAAAAAATTAAATAATACAAATAAAACATTTCTTACTGTCATACAAATATTTAAGTATTAAACATTAAAATTATTCCTAAATTACATATGTAATATATATTTTTATACAAAATAATTCTTTTGCTAGTTAAAGACAGTGCCATTAGTAATACGTACGTTCGTTTCAAGCATAGGGGCGGTTTCGACTTTTGATAAGAATTATCGCGTCAATATATATAATCTAATATGACAAATGATACATATGTGTATATATGTATATATGAAACAAGCAGCACTATCTTTGGGTTAACTAGTGAAAGGATTATACTTACATATTAAAATGCACTTAAAGTGCAAAAATGTGAAAAAAATGTACATATAAAATTTTGTAATAATGTTATTTTTTTAGCAGAAATTTCAATGTAATTACGCACAAAATTGAGATTAAGATATTTAAATATTAAATTTCAACGAATCATATTTATTCTATTTAAGTTACCTATTATATAATATATAGAGAAAGTAATACTTTGATCATCAAATTTTTTGAATAACATTTCTTTGAAAATTTTTCAAATTGTCAAGTATAGATAAATCCTAAATTTATTGATAAACTAATTGAATACACTTATTTAATGAACTCAATAACTCTAAACAAAAATTTATAAAATATGCAATGTGATACAAATAACACATGTAAAACGAATAATTATATTTTCTCATATTCTATATAAAATATTCAAAACTTAGTAAATCAATGCAAAATTGCAACTAAACATGTGATGTTTTAGTGTTATTGTAATTATTTTGTTCAGCATATCCCATATTGTGTTGTTATAATAAAAATTACGTATTAGCTAGTAAAGGTAACAAAAAAAAAGAGTAATAAAAATTTTTTATAGTTAACTTATAGTTTATTACTAATAAACATGTATACATCATACTTTACACTTGAATGTACTACATATATATATCAAATCGTATTTTGTAATGTATATTTAAAATATATTTTGATTTATATTTAGTACATGAATATGCTGATTCTAAAAATATCAAATTTAAATATTCGCTATAGCATCACATTTTAATGTAAATACTTAATTATTCTCTCATTACAATGAAGAAAAATGTATTTTCCCAAGTGCGTGTAGATGTTTTTCAATTGTAACATGTAAAAAACTATTTAAACAATTTTTGAAATATTAAGCAATAGTTTTATAAATTCTATAATCTATGTTGGAACCAGATATTTGATTTATAAAATTCATATGACTTATACAATATGATTATAATTATAATTATACAATACGATTATAATTATAGCAAATTATAGCATAATTTGTTATATCTTCACTTTCGTGAATATAACGCAGAAAAATGTAGTTTTTAAAATTATTTCAGCATATGCAATGTGATATCTGGCTACATTAGTAGTCATTTCTTTTTTTAAATTAATTATTTAATGTGATAAATAATACTAGTAATATACTTCCTAGAAATATGTAATAGAAATTTCAATTTTTGTAAATTATAATAAAATGTATAATAAAATGAGTAAAAGACATAAACAAAGAAGAGTATACCTATCAAAAGTGATCTAAATAATAAAATTTGCCATGAAATATACGACAATGTGTCAAACAAAAAGTTGACGTAAAAAATTCATTTTATTATGTTTAATATTAAAAACTTTTATAAATTTTATTTATGTATTCTATTGCGTTAAATGTGCAACAGTGATATTATTATTTTGTGTAGAAACATTTCCAGAAATGGAATGTTCATCAAACGCAATAGCTTTTATTAAAACATTCGAAGACTGTATGGATTTCAAATGTGTCGGATATTTTGAACACAATGTATATTTGTTAATGCGTTTAGAAAATATTGAAAACATTACAATCTTATACCGCTTTAATGTTTGCATAACTACGCTCCTAAATTTTTCACCTGTGAGACAGTATAAAAAGAAATTGATTGCAAAATTCCAATGATATATGTGAAAGCATAAGCCACGGCACCATTTCAATAACATTTTTTCTTTCAACCTGAAAAACAATTAATAATTGTCAAATATAATTGCAATATGTATGCAAGTAGTATACATGTACACATAGTGTGTAATTTATATACCAGTGTATATATTCCGCTTTCCTTTTTGTCCCAGTATCGGGAAATTTAATCAAAATGATATCCCAATATAGTCCCAAAGTTTCAACTATTCCAAGGGGTAGTAGTAGCACTAAATAAACAGTTGATACTACAAACAATGTTCTGGAAGTATGATGTATTTTGTTCGTTTTATGTCTGAAATTTTCTAAGAAATAGCGTAATTAAATTTATTCGTATTTCTTTAATCACGCGAATTTTCTCGAGTTATTTACTTACGAGTCAACTGACAACGAATTTTTTCAGTTTTTTTCATGTGTATAATCAGTAAAATATTTCCAATAAATATAAATAGTAGAGGCAACCAAGTTGATAATGCAATATAAAAATACATTGCATTACCCCATGGTTTTATTTTCTTTTGGCATGGTATAAATTCAAAAACACTGTCTGTTTCATAGCCTGCAAATTAAACAAAATATTTGACTTTTGTAATTGTTATCATAACTTTAAGAATAAACGTATATGAAAAGAATTCTGAATAGCAATAAATGTAACGAAACAAAACATAGAATTGTTTACCTCCTGAATACAATTTTGTTAATGATATTATAAAACTAAGACATATCAAAATGACAATGATTATTGTTCCAGAGCAATTGTTACAATGACCATATAATCCAAAAGGAAACATAATAGCAAATAGTCGTGTCCATGTGAGAACTACTACTAGCCAGGTAGATGTAAATTGAAAGAATTCCATAGTAACGGAATTCAAACCGCATAGAAATCTGTTATTCTAAGAAAATGATAAACTTGAGTTTTTAATTATGTGTAAGCTAAATTTAATTTAATTGCTTACCATGAAAAGATTATTAACAAATATAAAATGTGATTTTGCAATACCCACAGCATAGTTAAATATTAGTGCTCCATTATCGGACAAGGCAAGTGCCTTTAAGTAAAGTGACAAATTAGATTCACAAAGTACAGGTGTACTTAATATTACAAAAGATATGGTATTTAACAACACACCTATGTAAATAATTAATCATTTATTACAGTACAATAGATCTAAACTACAAAAATGAAACAGCACATTATTATGTAATAAAATATGAGATTTCTTTTTTCGTTTTTACTTACCAAGTATTATAATGAGAAGTGTTACATAGCTAAGTAAAAAACGTACAAACTTAACAAATGGCTGTAATGATAACCAGTAAAAACGAATTTCACAAGGCCACACAATTTCCAAATCAGACTGTGAGAAATTATAAAGAAAATCCAAAGTTGTTAACGGTAATGGACATGTCAAATTTCCTTTAATGTAAGAACTATATAATAAATGTAAGTATGCACATGAGAATATACAATAATCTTTCTTTATCAATTACATTTATTTGTAATTTTTCTGAAAATCCCTTCTCACCTGACTTCATCTTTTACTGAAGTTTCACTAGAACATATTGTTTGTAATAGTACATTTAGTATTAATATGAATTGCAGATGTATACTGTTAAATGACACCATTTGTATACATGTGCTGAAAATATCAGAAAAATTGTATAATTCCACAAAATATGTTTTGACTTTAGATTTATGTGGTATCTATTCACTACCTATTCACTACCATGACTAATAATGTCTTGTAATAATGTTTTGAGCTGTAAAGGCACCTGCTGTTTTAATTATCATAACAGAATTATTCTTGGCAAATATCATTTCAATGCAGATAGCAGCTTATAAGATTTGTATGTATGTAGCTAGAAAGAGGCCAACGTTTTGTGTATATCTAATTGTAAATGTAAATTCACACGTACATTCAACAATAAAGTTTTTTAGAAAAAAAGAGTATTACGCTAAAAACTTTATATTATCATACATACAAGAAAAAAACATTCGCACGAAGAATTAAATATTACAAAATAATATATTTACTATAAAAAGAAAAAAACAAATGCCTAAATCAAAATTGTTTTAAGATGTTAAAATAACAACTTTAAATATCTAGTACATACTAAACAACTTTGTATTTTTTTTTTACGAATTATTTATTAAATGTCTAAATATAAGTTACAGGTGGTAATTAAATCTAAAATTAATATAATAAAAGATTTAGTATATATATTTAATTATAAAATATAGAAAAGATGGATTTAGTTAATAAAAATAGAAGTTATCATTTTATGGAAATATAAATTTATGGTATAAGTGTTCCATATTTTCCATATATAATATATACATATAGAATTCAGATAATCCACAAGTGAAAGGCACACGTGATAATCTAATATTCATTTTCATAAAGTATCGAATACTGCTTTTCTTCTGCTGCAATAGTAATAAATATGAAATAATATTCTCGGTATTTGTAACAAAATTTCCGTGTATTTTGTACTTTTTTAAAAATTATTTCATCGGGTTAATTAAATAAAATTGTATTTCCTTTAAATAATTTTCTAAAAATTTCTTTATTACATTTCTACGAAACACAATTAATATACTAGAGTATACAACAAAAATGACATTACATTTCTAGGGACATTACCTTTTATTTGTTTTGCCTATCAAAAATATATCCTTTTCATTTCATAAATTTTGTATCTGCCTAAGAATACTATATAAATTGGCATAATATCTGATACTGTTTTTTTTCCTACATCAATCTTTTATATCATAATACCAATATATAAATAAGTTTGTCTGGAGGAATAATTTCTTTTCTTTTTTTAATAATAATGTTTATTTCTCCATGTACTAGTAAATTCGTCAACTTCAATGCACTTCTCAAAACAATTTTATTACTTCTTCATTTTGAAATTCTAGACTCCTTAAAATTATCAATTATTTGTAATGTTTTCCCTCTGAAATATATAAATTTTTAACATATTTACAATCACATTCATAAAAATATGCAATACAATTTATCTACAAAAAAGTATAATTCAAGAAATTAGCTACGCATTCTGCTTATATACGAAAGAAATAAAAATGCAATTTTTAATTCTTATTTAATACAGTTAAATCAATTAGTAAAGAAATAAATCCATATCTCTTGACTAATAAATTTACTTTTGTCAATGTTTTGTTTATCAAAATACAGATTCTAAAAGAATTAGTTTCACATATTTACAAATGTTAGAAAATATTTGCACTATCAAAATAAATTTAGACGAAAGAAAAAGAAGAACAATTAAGCATTACAAATACATAAATTACTAATATATATCATAAAAGCATGTTAAATTTTACATTTATCGTTTCTGCATAATTCTATATTAATTATATTTTTTAAACGCGCAAAGAATTGTCAAATATTTTTACATTCATGGTTCCATTGCACAGTACATCTCAAGTGAAGTATGAATAATTTACATGACTACTCACATGATTTCGAATGAAATAATTGCTGATTAATGTAAGATCTATTTAATTATAAAATATATTTAACTCATACTATTTAATAAAATAGTTAGTATATTTATTTACTAATAAGTCAAAAATTATGTTCCCAAACTGGTGTGTTTGCACAATATGAATCATAATCGATAATTTTGCAAATTAAGTACATGCCTTAGAAAGAAAAAAAGATATTTACTGTATTTAGTATATATTAAGTTACAAACTCAGGTGTACGTGATCTTTGAGATATATGTAAAATATACGTTTAAATTTAAAACTAGTCTTGTATTCTCAATCACAGCCACTGAATAGAAAGAAAAATATATCTCTGATACTTTCAAAATTTTAACAAATGTTCTATCCATTTTTGTACAGTTTTTCTATATATTTCGTTACAATTATATTCAGAGTTTATTTTTAATTCTTATGTGTTAACATAAGTTTTCACTTATAAAATAGAATTTCTTGTATAGAGAAGTGTCTGTGCAGAACCATATAATGTGATATATGATATTATAGAATAAAAAGTTGTTAATAAACATTGTTTATCATTGAGAACAACATTATACATTTTGTTTTTTAATATTATACAATGATTGTACTTTCCATTTTTTCAAAACCTCGTTCTCTGTAAAAATTGTTATGAATAATCAAAAAATTTTTTTCTTTTTCTTTAGTGCAAAATAGTTTACCTTACATTATATGTAAAACAATTTATATTTCAATTAAAAATAATATCACTGTTTCTTGACAGCAACAGCAATGATATGCTTACTACTTTAAATTATAACAAATTTATATGTCGAAAAGTAAAACATATTTATCTGTATTTTATTTTCTAATATCACCTTGGTAAGAAATCAATCTATAGGCAAAGTAAGTTTCTCTATTGTATACGTAAATATGTACAAACTGGTATCTGTACTTTGCAATCATACAAGGGCTTGTGATAGTTATTTCTCACCCTTAAATCACAAGTATTTCATAATCAATTCGTTGTACTGTATCAGATTAATCTCTTACCTGAAAGCTTAATGTCTAATTGAAATATAGGTTTTAAAAAATTATTAATAAAGGAACGAAAATTGTTCGAAATAATTATGTTTTAATGACTAGTAAATTAGATATCAAGCAATATTCTTTAAATATGCTTATAATCCCATTTTGTGGTTCTCTTCGTGCAAATTGACTGTTTTCATTAAATAATCCAAAATTGAAAGCAACTGAATCTTTTTATAAAAAAATGAGTACATAAATTGTTGTCATTTTGTTCCGACGAAATAAATTTTTAAGGAATAAAATTAATATACCATAATAGTTCCGCATTCATATCTCATTATTGTACTGTGCAATCCTACATATAATATTTACAAAAATAAGCATCCCGCAAGTGCTATTTGTATGTGTGTGCACATACATACACACATATAAATATACATGCGCGCGCACACATACACATACACTTGTATATGATGACACTTAATTCTTTCATATTTTAAAATCAAGCCAGAAGCTGTTGGCTTTTCACATTTTAAAGTTTATACTAATTTGTTATGCGCACAGATCATATGAATATCCAGATCTTTCTTTTAGTCAGGTTTATATATAGGTATTTTTGGAATAAATTCAATTAAAAGAACCTGGAATGCAAAAGATAAAAACAAATAAGTGTGTGCTTATATGTAAACAGAGATTTGTGCTTAAGAATAGCTTAGACAATGATGTAACTAAAAGTATAAATGAGTTTATACTAATAAGGTTTCCATCATTTACATAATCAAGAAAATGAATTTGTCGTATTCTTTTCTAAGAATTAAGTAATGTATACAGGGTACATCACTTAAATGGAATCATCTAAGTAACTTTGTTGTTTTTAGAGACATGGATAAAGTTTGCTAATAAAAATTATTCAATACTAAGGCGCCGATAATATGGACATAATGATTCTTTTTAGATGGAGGGATCTGAGACTATTTCAAGGGTTTACTTTTTTTAAGTGCAATGATTTTCTTTTGCGTCATTAATTGATGTAGCTTGATGTTCTCTATAAAAAAAGAATTAATCTACGTATTTCAAAAAATTATTAGTCTAGGAAATATTTAACCTTAATTCTGTCATAAAATACGATAAATAGAGACAAAGGCATTATTTTTATATTCATATTCTCCTCGTCTCTCGTGCATAAATTTTATAAAATTACAGTTGAAATATCTTTTAAACTAACAGTTTTCTGACATACATGGTTAATATTTTTTTTTATAGAAAACATCAAGATACATTGATTAGTGGATAAAAAGATCATTATATTAAAAAAAAAAGAGGTGATCTTGAAATCTTTGGAACCTCTTCACCTACAAAAAAAATCATTGTTGTCATACTCTTCAGTATTGAATAACTTTTATTAATAAAGTTTGTCTATATCTCTAAAACAACAGAATTATTTAAGTGATTCCATTCAAATAGTCCATCCTGTATAATAAAAGATTTGTATAATTTAAAATTACGTGTTAAGACAAGATCAGTAAAAACGTAAGAAGATCAATTACATCTACTTACATATTCCATCATGGACGAAGTGTCGCATCTTTGTTTCGCTAATCTCCAATGTAATCCAAGTTTGTGATATAGTCTACTGTTTTCCCATTCTAATAATTTGTTTAAAGAATGTTGTGTCTATAAATAGTAAGATATAGATTATTTATATTTTACACATCTTATTGTATATATCACATATTGGTCAATAAGAACATTCGTATAAGGGTCAGTCAAATATAAATCAGAATTAGTGTGCCATATCGGCACGTTGTCACTTTTCCAGATAGGACGAGAACTATAGGTTAAGAGTATTTTATAAGAAATCCTCCTCTCAGAGCTCTATTTTTGGTCTAGCCATTCGCTGTTGCAACAAGTGAGTAGTCAGTACTGTGTCTGTTACACAACAGATTATTATTATTAATTTCTTAATCATTGAGAAAATCCATTGAAATTTTACATAAACTACGTTTACAGTTTGATAATGAGACATTATCAAAGTCAAGTGTTAGATTTATCACTATATCCCAGAAACCAAGTGAGCAAGTTTACATTAGTAAGGTACCATGTTTTGGGACAAAAAACTGTATATATAAATTTCCTTTGTGTTCAAAGAACTGCTGATCACTATTGTATGCTGTTGGACAAAGTTAAGGAAACCTATAGGTCGAAAAGATGAGAAGTTCCAATTTGTTCAATACTGCTTCTGCACGACAACATTAGATCTCATATTGCCATTTGAATGCATGAAAAAATCAAGATACATCAGACAACACTTGATTATCCAGTACTGATTTGTCATTGTTTATTTTGGCCATTAAAAGAGGCATTAGGGTGACAGCAATTCAATAGCAGCGAAGTAGAAAAATTTGTGTACAATTGGCTTTAGACATAACTTTCTTCATTTCATGAAACCAGAATAAAAAGTGCATGAATGTACTAGAACATATATAGAAAAACTTGTAGCATGTATGTAGAAAAGTAAATCATTTGTTTTTTTAAGCATTTTGTTAAGATAAAAGACTGCAAAAAATTTGACTGCCCCTCATTTTATTACAAAACTTAGTCATACATAGAAGCTCGCATAAAACAGATATATATTTTTTAATAGGAATTAAGTATTTACCCTTTTACTCAAACAAATAACGGGCCAAAGAGAACATCCTAATGTACAGCAGCAGCAAACGCAACCACAAAACAACCACTTAACATTAACTGGTAAAGTTTTTTTCAATACACTGTTTATTCTCATAACAGTTGCCTTAAATTCCTCCGGAGCAACTCGCGACACCAAGCCGTTTGGAAATTCTGATTCAAAACGATTACTGAGTCCAAATCTAAAATGAATAATTACAAATATATTAGACAAAAAAAATTCTTTTTTTTATTAAATATTTTCCAAATAAATAATTTACGCAAGCATAAAAAAACATGCGACAAATAAAAAAGATACAATATACAGGACAATATAAAAAAAATTTTACATAAATAAAATTAAAGAAAAGATCTTTTATTCTTAATTTTGTTCTCAATTGTAATATTTAAACATAAAAATCGAAATTGCTGAGAGTAAAAAAGAAATTACAAGTTCAGCATAAAAATAGTTCAATTCCTTTGTTCTCGAGAATGAAATTAGGCGCTGAACCTAAAAATGCAAAAAAGTATGAAAGGTAATAGAATTTTTCTTACACGGTCATGTTACCAGCTCCACGGATAATTATAGGATCCGGCACCGTTGTCACGTAATGCTCCTCCAAATTTTGTTCATTTTCCTCTTCTTCTTCGTAGATCGCATCGAAATCTGCCATTGTGTAATATTCAAGGCTTCCCGCTCTCAGCAAAGCAACTATACCGTCGCGACGGAACAACGCTTTATTCTACCGAGATGCAGCCCCTTTTCATTTATATCGTAGAATCGCAACGTGTGCACGTTGACTTTAAGTGTTCCGCGTGAACATTTCTGCTGTGGTCAGTAGCGATAGGCCAATGTAATAAATTTTCAGTTGAAAGCTATTTGTAGCATTAACGCTCACAACACAACATACGACGCGCACTGCGGATACTCACAGCTCATCAATTTTTCATTCAATGCGATTCCAGATTGGCCAACATTGTAATTTAGGAACAAACTTGTGTTCCTAGAACGAAAGCTATTTGTCCACTCGATGAATGTACCAATCAAGACAAATCATCGTGGGGCAGGACGAAACAATTCCGATAGATCTGACTTTCAGGAACGATTGCATTAATATTAAAAGTTTGTGTAGCAAATACATATTAATTTATAACAGATATCTTGAAAATATGAATTCAAGCTGTTTTCCCCCAGAGGTCACGTGGTTTTATTTACATCGATTGGCCCAACTCACAGACTATAGATGGCATTATCTATAGATTGCACGCATTATTAAAATTCAAATACAGATAAAAGATTGAAAATAATCAAACGCAATCAGACTTGTTACAAAATAATTTAATTATTGCGCCTTGTGACAATATTGCATTAATATAAAATTCAATAAATATATTCATATATCTGTTTTATCAAAAATAATTTCCTAATTAACTGTTAATTCTAATATATAATTATCGTTTTGTTAAATACAAATACATTTAGTCTTGTTCTATGATAATATCTGCTATGTCGCAAGAAGAATTTATTTTTAACGTTTTTTCGTTTGCCAAATGCAACAGAGATACAAAAGAAATTGGGAAGCTCAAAGCTTCGATGTTTGTCTTAGTTAAAAGATTTGGCAATGCTTTATAAACGTGACTGAAATATTTCTTATCGTTCATTTTATCTTTATCTCGTTGTGCGTTTCCCTCTATCTTCCTTCTTTTTCTTTCATCTTCTTGCATATCCTCCAGCATCGTACATTTTAAACATTTCCAAATGGAATATTTCAACTGCTTCATGTCAATTTTTTTGGGACGTATACAATATGCAATAGACAGTTTATTTGTAAGTTTTGGTACAGCAACTAGATTCTTCCCAGTGAAAGGCATTCCTAAGTTACTCTGATCTTCATATTGCGTATTATTATCATTTGTATCATTTCCTTCACTTTGTTGGCATCCTTCGCTATGAACATCAAGAGAATGGCTTGATACTTCATTTTCATTTGTAAAATTACAATTTTCTGCATCGTCACGCGAAGAAGTAACATTCGTATTTGTTAAATTTGTTAAATTAAGTTTTAGTGTATGATGATATAACTTGTAAGCTTGTATGATATCATAATGCACATCTGGGGGTAACGTTAATATTTCTTCGTTCCATTCCATTTTAGCAGTTCTAGTATGCATATTAATCGATTGACTGGGTAAAAATTTAGCATTCACATTCTTAATCGTTTCATCGTCATAACTTAGCTGTAATTTATTTCTCTCTTTTTCTTTTGACTGACGACACAGCTGACTCCTTAATTTATTATTGTATAAACTATTTTTTAAATTGGTCGCTTTCCAATGAGATGGACCAGCCCAGTGTATATTCATTTTTTGAATAAAAGAATATTCTGAAACCTTTGTTGATACTGTGTTGGTTAGAACTTTACAAACATCTACAATGTTTTCTACCTGATTAGGTACTATAGCACATCTATCTAAATTTTCTTCTTCTGTCATCTCAATATCAAAATAATTCATGCCAGTAGATACATGTTCATCTTCATGTACCAAACTTGCATCAAGATCAAATTGAAATCTGCTCTCATTATTTTGTCTTGGACTTTCATCATTGTTTGATTCATTTATTGTCCAACTATGGAAATCAAAATAAAATAAAGGGGGACAAATCTCCATGTTTGAAAAATCTGTTATTTCTGGAATCTTAAATGCTGTAGCTTCATCTTGCCTGACTTTATTTTTCACTGTATCTACCAAAATGTCATTATAACGATGCGGATAAAACTTTGAATTTGCATGGTTTGGCAACATTGCCTGATATAACATATCCGTAGTTTGTAAATCTGCTTCCATAGTTATTAAAGAAGGTTTCTCAGTATCGACATTAATTTTTAGAGCTTCTACAGTGGTAAATATTTTTTGCTTATTTTTTTTCTTCTTTTTCTGTATCATCTGGTTTATTCCATCTTGTATATTTTCCGTTACATCCTGACAATCCATTTCTTCTAAATTATTTTGGTTTTCATTGTCTTTGTGTTGCTTTTCCATTCCACTAATCATTTTGAGTATATCCGTATGTACGCCGTCAACGCGAAATCCATAAATCTTTGTGCTTACATCTAAAGATGTACTAGCTACTTGTAAATTAGACATATTGGCATCCTTCTTTTTAATCATATATGTCATAAAATCAATCATTTCTAAACTAAATGCATTTTTGACATTAATTTTATTCTCTGTACCAAGTTTTATACACTGTGATATATGTTCTGCCATTTGGGAAGCTGGCATATGCACCAGTAAACCAAATCCTAAGGAATGTCTTTTATCATTTGAACCTTTAGAAGTTATTGAAGACGTGTCAGAAATTTTACGACGACGAGCCAAACGTTCCGCTTCATCGTCATTTTCTAATAGGGTAAAATTGTTTAACTTTTGTGGAATCACAGATTTTCGCCGCAATGGAGACGAAGACACTGGGGTGGAATTTATAATTCCATGATCTATCAATACATTTGGCATAGATGCACGAGTTGCCATTTTGCTGCTTACGTTAAATACCATCTTTATTTTTATTCCTAAAATAAATATAAAAAATAACTCCTTTACACAAATTACAATATCCTTTTTGGAAGTATAACTTTGAAATGGTTTATAAAAAATATATTGAAACGTGCAATTGAATTATTAATTTTGCGAATTTCGTCAAAAAACGTATATTAAATGATTTACAAAATAACAAATAAAATATTTATTTATATTTATTCATATGTTACCTGTGTGCCAATGAAATCCTTTCTTTACATATTGAGATATAATAAATTTGAAGATATTTAAGTAAATATGTGTTTTTTAGAAATTGTAAACAAGAGTAAACTCGGTAAAGACCATTACACAAATTAGTAACAACGTTTTATTCCATTCAATGATAGTTTGGTGTTCAATTATCTTTCGTAAATATCAGTGTAATGCATTCAACATGTAATTATTAGTCTCCTATTTTCTTCAAATTGACATTAATGGTTAATACATAGAATGGGGCCATCATTACATAATTAGAATGAAAGAAAAACACACAAATATTTTTATACACAAATTGAATTGTTATTTTATAAAAAATTCTAGAAAAATTGGCGCGAAATGACTGCAAGAACAGCGACCGTAAAATCATCAAATTTAAACATCCTTCAAAAGAGTTTCCAAATCACGAAGCAATTGTTTGTAGAGTATCAAAGACGTTTTCTATCTAGAGACATCTTCCAAAGGCATCAGTACCTTTTTTAATGCTTTTAAGCACACGTCGGTATTTTCTGATTGTTTCATGAAAACTAATAATTTAATCGAGATAAATCCCATTCAAAGTATATATTAATAAAGACGTTGAATAACACACATGAACATTTTTTATCAAAAGTGTCGTGCAAATTGTCATTGACAAACAATTGTTCTTATTTCTGTTGTAAAAATTTTCAACAATTATGCAATTATAATAGTTTAACCAACAAATCTGTAAAGTAGAATACCATGGAGGTTTCGTTATTAAAATCCATACTGTTTGCTCGTCAGTGGTCAATAACAGTTGTTAAATTATAATAAAATGGTAAGTTGAAACGAATTTCACGTCCGATGGACATATCCAATAGCTGTCTATCATTTTCTCGTATCAATACAAATGCCATCATATATATTCAATTTGTATTTGTTTTCAATCGTCGTTCATTTTATATTTTTTACGAATATTGTAATGCAAGAAAAAATGTGAATATCAAATAAGTATAGAAATAAATGTGCAAATATTGTGAATTATATTCAATTTCATAAAACTTGTATTACAGAATACTTGTCTACTATTATTATTATTGTTATTATTGTTATTATTATTACTATTCCAGTTTTTATGATTGTCATTACAGGGTGCAAATATATCACAATTGGAGAGAGATATTGGCTCCGATCAGTTTCCTCCTAATGAACATTATTTTGGACTAGTTAATGTAAGTATAAATCAAGATACAAAACATTTAACCCTTTGCCGTCTAGTCTGCAGGTATTTCCAGTGTACTTAGGCAGGTTTATCATATCTTGTCTTATTGTAAACATTGTACAGTGTGACACACATTGTAAATAAGAAAGAGTCATTGATAAACATATCACAGATATGCAGTCTAAACAAATTTGCTTCAATAAAATCGTTGTCCAGTCACATTGGACATAGAACCGCAAAGGGTTAAAAGTTGTAAAATTTCTTTTTATTTTCAATATTAAAATTATTAATATTGATATTTATATCGTTATAGTTTGGAAATACCTGTTACAGTAATTCTGTACTACAAGCTTTATATTTTTGTCGACCATTTAGAGAAAAAGTTCTAGAATACAAAGCTAGAAATAAGAGAACCAAGGAAACCTTATTAACATGTTTGGCAGATTTATTCTACAGTATTGCAACTCAAAAAAAGAAAGTTGGATCTATAGCTCCGAAAAAATTTATTGCCAGGTTGAGAAAAGAGAAAGGTTAATATAAATGTATATATATTTAACATAAAATTTAATCTTGTAATTATAATGATGTATTTTATTTATTTTTATTTGATATTTAAATATGATATTAAACATGTTTATGCATGGTACATGTAACGTATGTATATAATCTTTCACAGAGGAATTTGATAACTACATGCAACAGGATGCTCATGAATTTCTAAATTTTTTGATAAATCACATAAATGAAATTATTCTAGGTATGCAAATTTCTTTGAATATATATGTATATACATACAAGTATGTAATAGCATATTCTTATATTATCAATTTTGCATGTCTTACATTTTAGCAGAGAGAAGTCAAAGCAAACCAACAGGAGGAAAATGTGGTGCAGGTGACGCTGGTTCACCACCAGAGCCTACGTGGGTTCATGAAATATTTCAAGGAATTTTAACATCAGAAACACGCTGCCTTAATTGTGAGACTGTATCTAGCAAAGATGAGGATTTCTTTGATTTACAAGTTGATGTAGATCAAAATACTTCAATTACACACTGCCTCAGATGTTTTTCAAATACTGAGACACTTTGTAGTGATAACAAATTCAAATGTGACCATTGTAGCAGTTATCAAGAGGCTCAAGTATTGTGAAAAAATTTTACAATTACAATAGACTTCCTCTTTATCCATTTATTTGATAAATAATTTTTGAAATAAATATGTTTAACAATTTGCATTATAAAGCTAATTTTCTATATAAATGATAACGAGTTTTATATGCAATAGTTTGATAGATTAACTACTTTATGTCAAATTAGCATTATTGTTACAGAAAAATCATAATTCTATTTCTACATTGATAAACATTGGCTGATTGAAAAAGGGCTGAATAAGAGGAAGTCTACCATACTAAAATTTAGAAGAATTTAACAATCCTCTTACATTCTAGAAACGAATGAGAGTTAAGAAATTACCAATGAT
Source organism: Frieseomelitta varia (assembly GCF_011392965.1). NCBI lineage: Eukaryota > Metazoa > Arthropoda > Insecta > Hymenoptera > Apidae > Frieseomelitta > Frieseomelitta varia. The sequence continues at coordinate 73,224 of NW_025110003.1, read as the reverse complement.
ACTGGCATTACATCTAAAGAGATTTAAATACGTGGAACAATATAACCGTCACATAAAAGTTTCTCACAGAGTAGTTTTTCCCTTAGAGCTTCGACTCTTCAATACCGTAAGTATTTTGCATATGTATTTATTTGTTCATTCTATTTCTTTGAATAATGTAATCTATGTTATTTCTATAATAATTTAAAGAGTGACGATGCAGTGAATCCAGATCGATTGTATGATTTGGTCGCAGTTGTGATACATTGTGGAAGTGGGCCTAACCGAGGACATTATATTTCAATAGTCAAAAGCCATGGGTTTTGGTTGCTCTTTGATGATGATATGGTTGATGTAAGACTTACTTATATTATAAGTATTTGTATTATGAAAATTATTTGCCTCTAATTATAATTTATATTTATATCATTAAATTTTCATTTTAGAAAATTGATGCATCTACAATAGAAGACTTTTATGGACTTACATCAGATATTCAGAAAAGTTCTGAAACTGGTTATATCTTATTTTATCAATCAATAGATTGTAATTAGAACATAACACAAATATATACTAATTAAATTATACAAATTCTATACGATAATTTCGTATTTTATTGGCATACAGTGTATAAAGTTAAAAATATTTTATGTTAGATTATTTATAAAGTAAAATATGTATAGAATCGATTATATTTTGTTTGTAAAATATAGAAAAAGTTATTAGCTACATGGACTATTCATTAATGCAATACCTTAAAAGAAAAATTTTGTATTTTAATTTTGATTAGTCTGTAATGAAATATCGACAAATTTCATTTTCCTCTGGTATTATTTTTCAGTAATTTTATATCTATTTACTTTTTATTTATACGTTTTTCTACATTATTTTTCTTTTTGGATTTACAGTTTTAAATCAATTTCAAGTCTACACAGTATATGTGTTATGTGAAAAAATTAATAGCTAGAATTTAAGAATTGCTAATCTCTGTGACTTAAATACTTAATTCTTAGAAGCTATAATTATTCTATAACTATGAGAATGTAATCATTAGCAAAAATCTATGTAATCTTTTACATAGATTGACAGAAAAATTTTGAATATAAATATTATATTCAATAGGAAATGTACAATATCTTTGTAAAAACGACATTAATCTTTTCAAAACATGTTTATTGAAGTTTTAAGCAATAAATTCATAAGGAATAGGTGCAAGTGATATTGGATTTTCACGTCCCGATACAATATGTGCACGCATTGGTTCAGCAGGTTGCCGTTTTAGTTGTACTTTAATGTTCTTCTCCTTCGCTTCTTTCCTAAGCCTTTCATTTTCCTTTACTCGCTTCAGAAAATCTTCTCTACATTTAGAATGAGTCAAATGTTCGATACGAACATTAATTCTTTTAGCAATAATTCGTCCACGCACTCTCTTGTTGACAATGACACCAAGAGCATGAGGTGTTACGTTGAATACACGTCCAGTTTTACCATGGTAAACTTTATAAGGCATTCCCTTTTGAACAGCTCCATTACCTTTGATATCGACTATATCGCCCACTTTATACACTTTCATATACGTGGACAATGGAATTGTTCCATGCTTGCGGAACTTTCGGGAGAACAAGTCCCTTGTTCCTCGACGATAACCCTTTGAGTTTGTCATTATAATAAATCGGCCTGTAAAATATACATTTTCATTAAATTTTTTTACTTGAAATATAGTTGTACGAATATTAATTGAAATCGAGGTTATGTTAACTAAAAATTACAACATTTTCGTATATAAAGTTATACAATAGCACAGGCAACAAAAATATTAAATTTTAACAAGTAAAATAATTAGATAAAATTTTTAAATGTAAATTTTAAAATATAAAATAAAATTTGCACGTATGGTGTCACGTGCATCTGCTAACAAAGACAATTTTAAACTGAAATTCAAATTTTGTTATAACAAAAAGATAAAACACTAATTATGAAAAATTTTGTCATCACGAAATATGAAGCAAATATTATAAAACTTTCTAAAATTCTTTATAAATATTGTTAAACCTACACCAGATAAATGTATTCACTCACGACCGTCGAAAAGAGAATATAAGATCGGCAATTCTATAGTTATGCAAAAAATCGATAATAATCGATCCCATGGACGATTTCGATACTTATTTCTTTCATTATTCTTATTGTTTATTTTATAATAATAATAATAATAAACTGATACAAGTTTTATTTATTAGTTTTTATTAGTTTTTTATCAATTAATCGTAAATATACAAGTTTTAAGACCAATGCATTTAATAGGATTTTTTAGACAAAATATACTATATACATTTAATAATTACACTAAACTAACTAAAAAATAATAAATAATTTTCAGTACAATTCCAAAAATATTTATACTAATTTAGAAAATGGTATAAAAATTTCTTATTCTTTAAACTAGCTAGGAATTGTAAATTAACTAAGAATTTTACTAGATGGACATCCACTGTCAAACGAGTCATCTCTCTATTATACATTTAATCATAATACCGCTGCATGACAGTTGTTTTCTGAAAATTCATTGTTGAACATACGTATTTTGCAACTAAACGTTATTTATTAAATAAATTAATACTTTAAATAGTAAATAATATTTTATAATTATAACTAAATAATATTCAATAATGGTATGCATTTTACGTAATTTTTTTTTATTAATCGCAGTAATAATAAAAATATATTAGAACGAGTCAATATAAAACATTAAATAATAATTAAAAATATCAAATATTTTTCAGTTTCGGAATCAATACGATAGTGATGTTACAGTTTGGAGTCCACAAGGACGTCTACATCAAGTAGAATATGCAATGGAAGCTGTAAAATTAGGATCAGCTACTGTAGGACTAAAAAATAAAACTCATGCAGTTCTTATTGCTCTGAAAAGAGCTTCTTCCGAGTTATCTGCTCATCAAAAGAAAATATTCCCCATAGATAAACATATGGGAATTTCTATTTCAGGCTTAACAGCTGACGCTAGGATGCTAAGGTATATCATAAATAATAAAGTATAAATTTTATCATGTTATTGCTAATAAAAATATCAGGTTGTTCCAAAAGCTTTTTTCATTTTATTAATGAATAATGTATGCATACTATTTTATATTTTAGTTCATATATACTTTTCTGAGATTTGCTATTTAAACATTATCCAAGATGCATTCTTACGTTATTTATTGAGCCACGAAGGGAATTTTTTAATGAAAAAAATAGATAGTAATCGGATATAGATGTTTTCCTTCATTTTCTTTAGGTATTATCTCATCTGATTATTATCTATATCTTTCATTTAATACATGAAACTGCAGTAAAATATTTGATTTAATAAATGACATAAGAATTGTCCTCAAACAATATTTCGCTAATAAACTTCAGAAGTTTTAGAAAGATGACATTATGAGAGAAAAGATGAAGGAAAGTAATAAGTCAGAGTGGATTATATATAATTCAAATAATATAATGTGAAACATAAAATATGCATAGATTATTCATTAATAAAACGAAAGAAATTTTTGGAACAACCCAATACAAATTACTGGTCTAACAAATATATTAAATTTTAAATTTTCATTTATCTGTTTATAGTCGATATATGCGAACTGAATGTTTGAATTACAAGTATTCTCACGATGATTTATTACCTGTCAGTCGTTTACTCGCATCTCTGGGAAATAAATTGCAAACATGTACTCAAAGATATGATAGAAGACCGTATGGTGTAGGTTTACTTATTGCTGGGTACGATGTAAGTAATTGTTAAATAATTAATTACAATTTACTAGGTGAAGACTAAAGTGCCATTTAAGTATTATTGATATTTCTAAAGGATCAAGGACCACATATTTATCAAACATGTCCCTCATCAAATTATTTTGATTGTAAAGCAATGGCTATTGGTGCACGTTCTCAGAGTGCTCGTACATATTTGGAAAAACACCTTAATGATCTTTTAACGTGTAATCTCGATGAACTAATAAAGCATGGCCTTCGTGCATTAAGAGATACATTGCCAAATGAAGTTGATTTATCAGTGAAGGTAAATGAAATCATTTTTTATAATAATTACAAAATTAATAATAATTAATACAAAATTAATGTAGAATGTTCCAATGTGTTTTCTAGTAAGTAGTAGATTTGTGAGAAAAATAAAAGAAAACAGTTTTATTTTTTTCTTTTATGTAAAATAACGGTTTAAATAGATTTTTTAAATTTATTATAGTCTTTATGTAATGATAAATTCATAAATGTTTTTAAATTAATATATCTTTTCACACATAAAGTAATCATTAAGACAAATTTAAAGTTCTAAAATACATAAATAAAGTAATTTTTGGTAATTTTTAGCGGATATAATATTTAAAACAATGAAATTTCTAAAAGACATTTTTTTAATATTTTGTTTATCTCAATAGCCACCTTTGTGAAATATAGAAACAAATTAAATAAATTTAGACATGATTACATAAATTTGAAAAAAATTCATGGTCAATAAATTGTGAATATTTGTTCTGTCCAATTTTTGTCACAAATTTATCACTTATAATCAAGTATTTTACGAAATTTTATGTTATGTATATTACAAGTAAAATTATTTTATTACAGAATGTCTCTATCGCGGTGGTAGGAAAAGGTACAAATTTCAAAATATTTGATGAAGATGCAATTTCGGTATATTTATCTCAAATTGAAGACGACAAACGTAGTAAACTTGCTGAACCAGATGTGGAACAAGATTCCAAACCTCCACAACCTCCACCTTCTGATGAAGGTCCACAAGAACCACAAGTTACAGTTGCAATGGATACAGATTAAAAATAATGTAATATATTTCATATATTTTATGTATTATTACATTTAAAATGAACTTGCATTTTACACTTAAAAAAATTGTATTTTTCCTTATCATGTTCAATATAATAATAGAGTATCATAAGTCATAAAATTTTGTTAAAATTCAGCACATATAACACATTTTTTACAATGTGATGATAATTATTTCTATAATTTAACAATAATTTTTTGTGCACAAATTTACAATAACTTATATTACTATACATAAATATACAAATATTCTCAATTAAGATTAAAGTATATATGTTTATTGGTTTTCAGACTGTTTGTTTCTACGTTTTTTTAATATATTTGTTAAAAAAAATTCTCCAGCCTTGTATGATGAACGCACTAATGGACCGCTTGCAGTATATAAAAATCCTAGTTCATTTCCAATATTTTCCCATTTTTTAAATTTTTCAGGTGTAACATATTCAATAACTCTTAAATGTCTCTTTGTAGGTTGCATATATTGCCCCAGTGTCAAAGCATCTACGTTTACTTCTCTCAAGTCTTTCATTGTTTGTTCAATTTCTTCATCAGTTTCACCTAATCCTAACATTATTGATGATTTCGTAATTAATTCTGGTTTGTATTCTTTTGCCGTTTTCAAGACCTTTAGTGATTGTCTAAACAATGCATAAAAATACATAAATTTACAAATTTACCAAGAAAAGTTCTAAAAAATACAAGACAATATATCTCACCTGTATTGAGCTCGTCTGTCTCTAACAAATGGAGTTAGACGTTCAACAGTTTCAATATTATGAGCAAACACATCAAGATTAGAATTAACAATTGTTGCTACACAATTTTCATTTCCTCTAAAATCTGGTACTAAACACTCCACTAAAATATTAGTTCTGCAAAAATATAATATATATATATATGAAATGTTTATTTGATATGTAATTACAAAAGTAACTTGTTACAATAACGGAAAAAGTAAGGTGAATTATGTACCTTTTTTTAATTTCTTTCACAGTTTCCGCAATATGACTAGCTCCACCATCACTTAAATCTATTGCAACACATAATTTTACATAAGAAATACAAACAATACAATTTCTAATATATAAATAAAGGATACTTAACCATCTCTATCTACTGATGTAAGTACAATATAATCTAAACCCCATTCTGCTATTGCAGTTGCTGTGTTTAGTGGTTCTTCTGGATTTAGTGGTAATGGTGTTCTTGATGTTTTTACAGAACAAAAGCGACAACCACGGGTACATGTATCGCCCATTAACTATATTAAATTGTTTTCCACTATTATGTTTTTATAATATTACTAATTAACCTTTTCAAATAAAATCCAAATTGATAATAACGCAATAAATAAATAAATTTTAGTAAATATATAATAAAATAGCAATATAAAAATTTATATTATGAAATGTAATTGTATAATAAATAACTTCTTATTTTAATATAAAACATATTAGCTAATCATTATACTTTTAACACATTGATTGCCACATCAGATTTATATGATGTTCTTACACACAAGAATTTTCATTATTATATAAATATTTAATGACAAAATAATAAGAAATGTAGTTATAAAAGATCATGCCTTAGTGATCCACAGTGTGTTTATCTTACTCTGATAGTCATGAGTGATCATTGTGCTTGATCATTCAATTAGTCTTGATAACTGTTTCTGAATATTTTCTTACAAACATAGGAAAACAACTATCTAAGCATCAGTTCCATAAAATATAAAAGATTATGCCTGATGCAAAAATTTTGCAAAGAATGTTATCAAAAAAATCTTGCAAATCACAGTTCAAAAAATGCTAAAAATTGAACAAAAAAAAAGTCACAACATATTGCGATGGCCAGTTTCATTTGTGCTTAAGATGTTTTAATACAATTCATATATGTTTCAATTAAAATCTTTAATTATTGAATGTGTACTTTTTATTTCATAATATTATCTAGTCAACTATGATATTCAAAATTTCTTAGTTGAGAATATTTATTTTGTTTTAATTATTCCAAACATTTGAACCTCAGATGAGATCTCACAATCATCAATCACAGGTGATCAATGTGACAATCAATGTGTTGATTAAATTAAAATAAAATAATAAAACAATGAGCATTGTATTAATAATACTAACCATAATAGTGGCTGTTGCTGTTCCATGCGTACCACCGCCCCAACATTCTCCAATATTAGGACATCGTGCTTCTTCGCATACAGTACTTAATTGTAATTGTCTTAATTGTGACTTTATTCTATTGTAATTTTTACCCACTGGAATTTCTGTTTTGAGCCAAGGTGGTAATCTCAAACGAGATTTATCCCCCTTTTCTAATTTCAATTTTCCATCATAGTCTTTGTAGGTGTCAGCAATAAAATGTTGTAAATCAGGTCCATCTTCTAATTTTTGAGAAAAAGTTTTTTCTTTGACACATTGCACCTGCTTTAATAAATTTATAGCAATTAATATATAATAACAAATGTTTAAAATATTATTTAACAATAAATACATACTGTGGAATGGAAATTACAAACAGTAGATATTTTTGTCAGACTTAACTTATGAAGAGTTTGAAACATATTTGTCTCCAAATGAACATTCAAATAACCTTTCAAAATAAAGAGATTCAACCTTACAACACGAAACATTATTACACGTGATAATGAACATATCAATTAATACTTACAAAATGTTTAATAAATATTTGAATGTATGTTTTTGAAAATTTTACGATATTTAAAATTTCAGCTAAATACAAAATTTTATTATTAAATATAATAAAAGATTTTATATATACATGACATTATATATACATGTTTTCTAAATTCTTGTTTTTATTTTTAGTTTACATAATAATTCAAACATTCGCAGAATGTCTTCACGTATTCATTGTAATTAAATTTCAAAATTAATAATAATACGTAATTCAAGTACATATTATACAAATTTAATTCAAAGAATTATTAAACATCAAAAGATTTGATAAAAATACCAATAATAGTAATTTTCATAAAAATTCACCCATATGTTACAAAACATTTTGTGGATTTAGTAACACACACTGACGTAATATCATCCGATCCCTTGAGCTTCTGTGATTGGACGCGGTAAAGGTCGGATGACTTCGTAATTATGTTATTACATTTGACATATTAGTAGCTCGTTTTATTTTAATCATTGCTTTTATTTAATGTAAATAAATATTTGGCATATTGTTTGCCAAATATTTATTGCCATTTATGACAATGGCAGATCCTGGAGAATGGACTACAACGCAGGATGATTTTTCTAATTTTCAATCAAACGACAGCTTTAATTTAAACGAAGTAACTGGTATCGATGGTATGTTGTATTTAATATTTATCAAATTAAATTTTATCTTTCTCAATTGAAATAGAAATTTCACTTTATTTTCAAACTAGATTTTTTTTTTATTTTTGATTCATCTCCTATTTGTAATTTTATCTTTTTATGTAATTTTTTTGTAATTTTTTATGTAATGTATTTTTTTTTTTTTTTAGAAATGAATTGAATAATTTTTTATTCGTTTATTCATGTTTAATATATTAAAATATAATTATAAAATAAAATATTGTATTATACTTACAACAGTTTAAGAAATTAATATCAAAAACAGTATTTTATTAATAATTTTATAACTTTTATAAATTTTATAACTGCGTGTGATTTTTTTGTAGACATGTTAAATTATTTTAATTTTTTTTACAGAGCTTCTTACAAACTGTGAAAGTGAATTGTTGAAAAATGAAAATTTATTTAGTGATGATACATTATTATCGCAATTGGAAGAGCCTTTAGGGATGGATGCGGAAGAACTAGATTTTTTAAGTTTCAACAATAGTAAAGAACTAAAAGATTTTAAAGAATTTCATGATTTTGAGGATCCAACTGTTGTAAAATCTGTACCAAATGGAAATGTAATATTAGCATCAACAGTGACAGAAAATACACAACAAATTTCTTGCGTCTCTCGACAATCGCAACAAGAAAAACAACAACAACAACCGCAATTACAAGACGTAACTTCTGTACAGAATAGAACGCAAAGAATATCTGTTACACCAGCACCAACAGTATTTAGCTCACAATATGCTATTCCGCAAAATGTAAACTTCAGTGTTCAGTCACCTGTTGTAACTATAGCACCAGTGACACAACAGAGACAGTTGCTTCTCCCAGCTAAACTTATAAAGTCAGAATCAGTTGTTTATTCTAGGGGATCACAAGCTGTTAATTCAACTTCTGTACCACATCAAATACATACTTTAGTAAATACTGCCAATGGAACAGTTTTAACTGCTGGTATGAACAATGGCAATTTAGTAATACATTTTTATTAAATTTATTTTAATTTTTATTAAATTTGTGATTCTAACTTTTATTTAGGTATCCCAGTTGTATTGGATACTGATAAAGTACAAATTAATCGATTAAACACAAATACACATATAGGTGTACCAAGAGTAAAGGAAGTAAAACGTAGTGCTCATAATGCTATAGAACGACGTTATAGAACATCAATTAATGATAAAATCATCGAATTGAAAAATATTATTGTTGGAGTAGATGCTAAGTTAAACAAATCAGCTATCTTAAAAAAGACTATTGATTATATTAGGTATATTAACGTGTTTAATTTTTTTATATGCTTACTATATTATAAATTAGCGAAAATGTTTACTAACCAATGAAAATTTTAGATTTCTTCAGAATTCTAATGCAAGATTGAAAGCAGAAAATATGTCATTGAAATTAGCCGCTCAAAGGCAAAATTTGCGCGATTTATTAGTATGTGGTGAACTTACACCACCTAGATCAGATTCAAGCGAACCATCTTTATCTCCAGCAGCAGCACCATTATCTCCTCAATCTCCATCATCTATAAAGGATGATCCGGATATGTTACAAAATGTTGATTCAACATCTGTTCTTACAAATCAAGGCATGAGAGATCATACCAGGCTTACACTCTGTGGCTTTATGCTTCTCTTTTTAGCATTCAATCCTTTAGGTTTTCTAATAAATAATGTAGGAAGATTCAATTCTGATTATATAAATACAAAATTGGATGGTCGTACAATTCTCAATTATCAAGGTATAGTAACGCAATAACAGTGCTATTTTGTCACATTATTATAATAATAATATTAATGTATTAAGTTTATAAGTATATATATCATTATCATAGTGAGTAATATTATTAATCCTTTTTCAGATCAATCAGACTTTGAAAATCCAATGTGGAGCAACGTGTTTTTGTGGCTAACAAATGTTATACTTTTAATTGGCGGACTTTGCAGATTATTATTATATGGTGATCCAATACTACCTTCTAACAGTAAAATATTTATTGAACTTCATCGATGGAGACGTCAGGCAGAATTCAATATATCCAAGAATGATTATAGTCAAGCATGTCGAGATTTACATCAATGTTTGCAATACTTGGGCCGACCATATCCATCGTCGCGCACAGAAGCTTGGCTCGGAACAATGTGGCAAATTATAAGACAACTTCTTCATAAATTGTGGATTGGGAAATGGATTGTACATATTCATAAATGGTTTTCTGAAAAAACTGTACGTCAACAAGCAGAAATATCAGCTATGGAAATAGCTATTATTTATCAGCACATGTTGTGTCTACATTTATCAGAAGGATCAAAGAATGGAACATTGTATCTTGCTCTTTCTGCAGTGAATTATGCAGAAGCTACTGGCGAAACTATTCCAAAATCATTATTAGCAGAAATATATGTTAACGTTGCATTGTGTTTCAAGCAATCGCTATTTCCATTCATTCATAAATATTATCTGGGTAAAGCACGCACGTTGCTTTCGTCATGTGCAGTTCCACCAAAATTGAAATGGATAATGAGTGACGAAGGTGCTAAATTTTTAGCATTTCAAAAGTGGCAATATGGAAAACAATCAGATCATGAATTTACATCTCAAACTAGTAAAGCTGATCCTCTGTCATATGCTTCACGTGCTTATAGAGATTATTTGATTGGACATTGTTTACGTATTTTAACTGGTACTCTTGGAGATGCACATGTATCTTTAATATTAGAATATGCACAAACTATTATGGCTTCTGCTGGAGTAGATGCCGGATTTTTATGTACTGACAAAGTTACAATTACGCGTAAGTTTAAACAAAATTTTATTTAACAGGTTTATTGTGTCATTAAATTTATTCTTTCTATTTCTTTGGCAAGTAAATAAAATGTTTAATATTTTAGATTGTGAAGATGAAATTGGATTATGGTGGGGAGCAGTTATATATGTAGCAGCATGTTGGAGATTGAAAGAAGATGATTCACAAGCATGGAATATTGTTGAAAGCAAATTTCCTTATGAAAAAAATTACCAGCTTTGCAATAATGCTAATACTAGTATTAGTCTGCTGCCATATATTGTTTTGAATGCTTTGCAAGCAGCAAAAGCTACTATTAAATCAGTCTCCATGCGTTTTATTGATCAGGCAGGAGTATTACTTGAACAATGTTTGGTTTATTATAATTGTAAGCAACAATCGTCACAAAACGTTTTGGTAAGATATTTAAATATTTAATAATTACATTTTTTAGTAAAATTTATGCTTTTACGTAAATAATAAAATTAGAAATAACGAAGTAATCGTATGATTTGAACATGGAAATAAAATATTAAATCTTTTTCTGCTGCTTTTTTAAAATAAATATCTCAGAAAAAATGATGAAATAATGAATTACACATTGATATTAAATCTATTGTTTAAGTTATACAAAATTAAAAATATCTAATGACAGTAATTTTTATTCAACTGCTTACTTGTTACAAGTGTGCATTGTAGTTGCATTGCATGAAATATAACTATGCAATACTTCTACAGTGCAATTCTTGTGGCAAGTCTCAGCACCATATAATAACATATGTATATATATGGGTAAGTCACTTCAGACAAAAAATTAAAATATTTTTGAATCATTCGAGACATTCTTTAACTATTTCAAGAGAGGTGTAATTTAATGTAACTAATTTTTTTATAGGTGGATGTGTAAAAGATATATAAAGATCAATTTTAGTTTTTTAAATAGAATCATATACTTTTTTAGTACATGATTTGACTCATTTAGGCAATCTCTATAAAAAAGTATTAATATATTTATAGCGAATGAACAATTTAGTAAATATTTTAATTTTAATTTTATTATACTTATTGCATGTACAGCAACATAAATACAATACTACCGCTTCACGGCTTGTCTTACATATGACGTTTTATAAAATTAAAATATTAAATTAATGGCTTATAACATACATTGCATCGATTTATGTATTAAATATATGTTTTATATGAAAAGTGCATATGACCTTCATATGACCTTTACACGTTCACTCACAAAAGTATTGGTTGTATCTCATCATGATACAACCAACTGATATTATCTCAAAACTATTAAAATTTTTTTCTGAAATATTTTTCTAAAGTGACTCATCCTGTATATGTATATATACATATGTATCATATATATAATATATGATATATATTATATACAGTGTCAAGGAAATAAATGGTCAAATTTTGGTATCACATTATTCCTGAAGAAGAAAAAAAAATCATATAAATAGATCTGACATTTCCTTTTTGACATATAAACACTTTTTGATTACAATAGAATATTGAAAACTTAAGAAAATTATTGAAAATAATACTGAATCTATGTTTCAAAGATTATTGAAAACATACAAAAATTCCTCTATACCGAAATTTTTTATATGAGGCAATAATTTTTAAATATTTTCAATTTATCAGTTATGATGATATAAATGTTATTATGATAAATTAAACTTTTAATATATATCCTTAAATAAAAATCCAAAGGATTTAAATCAAAGAAATACAAGAGAGTGCCTATCAGACTTATAATCGAACTTATATTTACTATATTTACATTTATATGTTAATATAGTAAAATGTTATATGTTACATTTATATAACTCTATATTTACATTTATATGTTTTTTTTTTAGAAGCTAGAAATATAAAGAATACAAACATTTTCTTAGAATACAATATTAAAGTTTGGCCATCTTTTTTTTTCTTGATACTCTGTATGTTATATTTACATATATTTAAATATATATTCTGTTTTTATTCTGCATAATTAAGGAGATTTGATGAAAAATCGTCATTTTTAAGTACACTTATTGTTAGAAATATTAATTCCAAGTTATTTTAACATACTCTTTTAGCTGTTTGTTTGAAATATTCTATCAACGATGTTAACTTTTAAGTTACATAAAACATAAAGTAATACTCATAGTAGTTTTATTATTTTATTAAATGTTTAAAACCGTATTTATGAAATATTTAATAAATTTGGTCTGGAAAACCAAAAATATTATTTTGAAAACGTAACAATTAATTGTAATATCTTTTCCATTTTTTTTTCTCTTTTCACTTTTCAAAGTTTCTTTTTAGAAAGTTATATGTATATTTTTGTCTATAGTCATAACATGTTAATTATGCAGAATAAATATTATTCATTTTGAAAAGAGTTTGATATCTCATTGCGTTTAAAAAAAGAGACTTCTTCTGCCTTAATTTATCTTCCATCCTTTTAATTTAAAAAAAAGAAAGTGAAATCAATATTCGTAACAATCTTTCGACAAAGTAAAGAATAATAAAATGGGATCAGAGTTTTCTTCAATCATTTGTTTATTGCAAAACGGACAATTGTTTATAATATCAGAAATTAATTTTTTAATTAATTTGTTCAAACTTTTTCCTTTATTTGATGAGTACTATCTATGATTTAGATAAAAGCTCTGAAAAAACTCTTTTTTTTAAATATTTTAAATATATTTATATATATATCAAAATTATTATAGTTTATTATTATAATTTATGATGAATAAAATTTGTATATTTTCATTTGTTCTTTTTTTAGTTAATGAATTTCTTCTTAACTTTGATTTATGTTTTTAGCTTACCCAGTTGTGGATTTGTGATTGGCTACTTGAAATGCGAACTACACTTTGGCAAGAATTAGATAACGAATTAGAAAATTCAACTACTAATATATCTCTTGGAGGTTTTCAACGTGATTTAGCTTGTCTAAGACAATTATGTCAGCATATTCCTGTAAGTTTACGTTTTCCTTTTTTTTTAATATTAGTAAAATTAAGAGTTGCTCATTATTATTTGTTACATACTTGTTTTTTAGTTTACTTTGGCAAGAGTATTTCTTTATGAAGCTACAGTGCGTATAATGGCAGGAGCAACACCAGTGAAAACTCAAACATTATTAGATCGTAGTTTGCATCATAGAAATTCACGTTCTTCAATTATTTGTGGAAAAGATCGTTCACAAGATCAATATACTGGAGAAAGAGAACATGCGGTAGCTTTATGTTTAGCTTCTCGACATTTACCTTCATTATTACTGGCCTCTCCTGGAGAACGTGCGGGCATGCTTGCTGAAGCTGCTAAAACTCTTGAAAGGATAGGCGATAGAAAAAGACTTCAAGAATGTTACAAATTAATGAGGCAATTAGGACCGGCTATTTCTGCTAATTGATATATTAAATATTCTATATTAAGTTTCAGATCTTTTATGGATTCATCTCTTTATTATTGTGAGTAAAGTATCATTTGTTTTTCGAACTACATATTTCACTGTTAAAACAAAAAGGACATAAATAAAATAAAGTCAGAACTTGAGTTACATAGCTCTGATTTAATTTATGCACAGTGTGCAAGATTTCTGTATATAAATTGTATTACGATGTTTACAAGAACCCAACTTAACTTAGTTAGGTTACTGTTATCTTTTAATGCAATTAAGACTTCTTAAATAACTTGTTTTAATTTGATATTTTATGTTTTTCATATAATATAATGATATTTTATGTTTTTCATATAATATAATGATATTTTATGTTTTTCATATAATATAATGATATTTTATGTTTTTCATATAATCATTTTGTTATTTAATTGATGCATTTGTCATTACTACACGTGTATCTATATGTATATAAAAGAATGAAACTTGTAAATTACATATTTGATTTTTTCAAAATATAAATTTTTATTATAAGTCCATCATTATTTTTATAAATATCTCTCATTATATAGAATATTATATTTCATTTTTACACAATTAAATTAAAAACGTAGGATTTTAAATATTTTATAACAAAAATATTAAAATTATAAATAACTCGTTTGATCGTTTGATAGATCATTCAGCTAATGTTAATACTACAAACTATATACGTAGTATTACAACATATAATACATGACCGATACATAGCCAATACAACAGTACAGCCAATAGTAAATACAACTTCTTTAACATAATTAAATATTGCCAATATTATCATTCAGAATCAAACGAAAAACCAATCAGTTATAATTTTGCTGTCTGTACCTATCTTATTAGCTTTGTAATAATGCAATTACGACCCAATATGTTTATATAATATTTTCCTCTTATTTTTAATCATAGAATTTACACAGTTTGGTGAAATAAAAATGAAACGTTCTATTCTACTTATATTCTATCTACGTATATAAATATTTTTCTGTAAGCGTACCATGCTGTAAAAATTTTATTAATATTTAATATTCATAGCGTAACATTAAGGAATCATTAAATTTAAACGCATTTGAAATATTTAAAATAAAAATAAAATAAGATAAAAATAAATTATATAAATAACTTTATAAAAAAATAAACGAGATAAAAAATTATAATGTTTTTTATTTTATTCTGAGTTATACAATATTGTCCATTTTTTGAATCAATTTTCTTTTTGTTTGTGATATGTGTAATTATTTTATCATTAAATTTTTAATTCAATTATGTAAAAAATAAAATTAACTAATTAACAACATATTTTATGAATATAAAGATAACTTGTATATAATAATTCTGCCGTAGAAATCTGTACTTTTATTAAATATAAATTTAAAAGTTTTTGCTTTTTTTGGATTTTTTACATTAAAAACTTGTAAAGCATTTTTATCTTCTGGATAAAATGATTCATGAAATTTGGTTTCTTTATTACCAATTTCTAAATGACAATTTTTGCCAACAAATCCACCTTGAAATTCAATTTCAAATGAACGTACTTCACATTCTTGTTCAAAATTGATAATTACCCATTGAGGTGTTCCCTGTAACATGTATACAATAGTAATTCTTTTATGTTATTTATTTCATATGTATTTTTTAGAATATAGCTTTAGTATTTGATCACTTTCTTATCAAAATAGATTGCTATAAAAAAATATAATATAATACATTGATGCAGAATAACACTGAAAGAATGAAAACACAAAGATTTGCAGAAAAAAGATTTCCTTACCGCATCAGAATTCCAACACGTTTCAGGACAATTATCAAACATGTAATTTTTGCCGTAAGACCGATTATTTTTATTCAAAACTGAACTAACCCTAGATAAATATACATAATAAATGAAGTTTTTATAATTTATAATTTAATATTAAAATAAATGTTTCATTATTTTACAAATTGTAATGAATATCTCGTTATAACATATATAATATATGTGAATTTATAAAAAATTTTATTAATTAATTTTATTTCTAATTTTATGTGTATATAATTATTCTAATTAGTAGCTTACCGGCATTCAAAGTTACATTTTTTTAATAAACATGTCATATTAAAATAAAAGTAACGTGACACACAACTTAACCTTAAATATTAAGGTTATGTTAATGATATTCTATTACTTTACTTAAAATTTCTTTTGTTTAAACACAAGGAAAGCTATTAGATTATATATTAATAAAAAAATGTAGTAATGACAGTTTTTATAAGATAGCTAGTAATATGATCATTGACTAATTGCACAGATGAGGCATATGAATAGACCTCACATACAATGTATTTTTTCAGCCGACGATTAGGAGATCTCAGGACTCTTTTACTATTTTCGTGTCACATCCTGTTGTATCGATTTAGGCAAGTTTCGCACTGCAGCACTAATAGTGACGAAAATTAAAATTAAAAAATATAGACAGTATTGTAACATCTACTTGAGAATTATTTATTGAATTGAACGTAGTGGTAATTTATCAATGAAGGAATATAACGATTTAAAACAGAGACTAATGAAAATGCGATGAAAAATTTAACATATATTTGACTATTCGATTACAACACTCATTTATAAGTACTAGCAAAAATTGTTCGAATTATTTTAATAATAATAATTATTATGTGTTAGTCCACGTGTCAACCTACATGTACATGTCAACCCCCAAAACTATATAATTCTTTTCACAAAATACTATTTTCATCACAGTCACAAATGAGGTATATGAATAGACATTACATCTTACGGACTTCCGCGGCCCGTGACTTAAAATACCGACATACTGAAAAAAAAATCACTGATTTTTAATGCACTCTACGTTTAACCCGGGATTACCCACTGGGGGTCTAGGGGCCGGGATGTACCTGCTCTAGACCCCCACGTAGGTAATCCCGGGTTAAACAACGGCGAGTTGGAGAACTAGCGAATCTGTCAGTAACGTGATTTTTGCAAACCATTGAAGTGTTGTCAAATTTTCAATACCGAAATGTAAAGCTCATCGGTGATTATATCAAGTAAAATGATACAAGCAAAATGTTTAATTGTATCTTCAGAATCCAAAACACGAGATTAGTATTTAAAATTATTTTTTATTATATATATGTGTGTATGTCAGAAAGAGCTCTATTCGTGTTTTACAAATCTATCGATTTTACGTTGGAAACGATAAAATCAATACTTATAACGGGATTTCTTATTTATTGAAATATATTTAGGGACAAAATATACATAGAATGGATTTGATATTTGAAAAAAAGAAAGACATAAAATAGGTCTATTGCATTTTATCAAATCGTATGTTTTGAAATATCCATCAAAATCTAAAATCTACAGTCTTTTACAACATTTAAAAATGCACTGTTTTATATATTTATCACACGAGACACGATTTAGACTTGTATTGAATTTAAGTAATTGGTTAGAAAGAGAAAAGATATTCGTTTGATTGATGTAATGACTAATTTAAGATATTGAAAAATATTCTTGTTTGACAATTAATAGTAGAGACTAAATTTTTTTTCTAATTATATAGATTCAAAGAAAAATAGTGAAAGTATCTAATGATATTTAAATAACAATAATATTATGTTAGACTAATATGTACATACATGTAAAAATGTAACGTATATTACGGTAATTACTAAAGAATGTTAACTATCTTGTATGACCATGATGCAATTGAACTCGTATCAAGTTCAAATAATCATGATCAAGTATTAACGGAACACCAAAGAAACAAAACCATGCAGAGATTATTTGTCTTTATCTTTATATCTAATATTTTTTACGTAAATTTATGTGACCAGAGAAAATTAACATGATAAAACGTAAATCTATGGGTTTCTTCTGTCGAGTGTTAACTTAGATTTTTATAAGAGAAAAATTTCCTGCGAATTTTTTTAATATTACCAACTTGTAACAGTATCATTGTAATATTTGTAGTTATTGCAAATAACAACTCTGTTTTTAATCAACTTCTTATCCGGTAATGAACAGTAATAACTTGTTACTAATCAGAGATCACTAAATATCGTCGGATAAGAATTTATTTGCACGAAAATTGATCTTCTTTGGACAAAAAAATAAGAGAAATAAGTAATAAGAAACTTACTTTTATTAACATTTAAATCATGTCACATTGTAATCTATGTACCGATGATTCCCCTCACATCGTAGCTTATGTATCTGTGATTCCTTTTTTTTTAAACTATGTATACATATTGTCATTCACATGTATCAAATATAACTTGGTTATTGCTTATTTGGTACAACGAACGATGTTAATGCTATTCGAATACATCGAATGTAGTTTTAATGCATGAAAATATGATGGACAAAGGAAAGTTCAGAATTTCAGTATAAAGAAATTTGCAGTCTTACATTTATCGTGAAAAACGATTCTGTATTGACCATTTTCTGTACTGACGATTCGTTTGTTAGATTGCATGGTGTTTATTGTGTCGGGAGCGTTTACTGTTGTCAATCTTGATTGTTGACTCTCGGGTCTGCTTATTTACTATTATGTTCTCAAGAACAATTAATGTTGATTCTTGGATGGAGTACGTTAGGGCAATAAATTACCGGCTCATACTTCAAAGTGATTGGCCATAGCTGATTAATCAACTCCCATAAAATAAGCTTACTGGCAATTAAGGATTTTTCTAAGTCTTAAGCTTATTCTTAGTCTTTCTTTTACAACTATATCAAGAGTTAATCGACGTTTCGGTAACCAAGATTTTGGTTATGGCAAAATACAGTTAAAAGATAAATTGGTGCTTCCACACATTTGCGCTGTCACTTTGACGTCGATGTCACTAGAGGCCTCAACAGTTGGTATTTTCATTTCTTCGGAATTTATTGAGCTGCTTCAAGTTTTTGATAAAGTTTCCCAGAATGGTCTTTGGCCTGAATTATGACTGATTATTTCTACTAGATAGATTTTCATGGTAATTTCTTTGTTTGCTGATTCCGTGTCCTGAAAATGTATGCAAAACATTCACGTTTGATCAATCGTTGTAGTGACGTATCTTTTATTATATCACTTATTTCGAAGTTGTATGAGCATTGCTCAGGTATATGACCTCTCTTATTCATACAGGAAACAGTTTAACTTGTTTGTAGTGATAAGGACTTTAAAAGTAAAAGACTCAGGTATCGTTTGATGTATTCTTCATTTACAACAATTATTTAAAATGTTATGCCTTTTGAAGCTTAAAATATGAGAGCAATGGGAATTTGTTGTTTATAGAGACGATATTTGACGTGCTGAGTAATTAGAGATTAAAAAGTAAAAAATTTATGTAAATTAATTATGTTAATGTAAATATTTTACGCCTTAATGTGTATTGAATACGTTTATTCCTTTTTATAACATATTGCCTGTTTTGAAGGAATAATTTACATGAATTCGTCACAAACATTATGAATTTTGATTATGAATAATTTACATGAATTTGTCGCAAATTACATTATGATCTGTAATATCCTCGGAATACGATAATAGATATGACGTTCATATTCAGCCCGTTAAATTAAACAAAGCGAAGTGAGGACAGAGAAGACAACGATGGAGGCAACGATATATTTACCAAATATGCTCCTTCACAAATTTTCACATGCTGTTTTAATAATGATACGAGCGACGAAAAGAAATTCAAGTAAGCATTTATGATTATTATTGTGGTTATCTATAGCACTTATAGATATTTTTAACTAATTATTATTTTAGACAAGGAAGACAATTGCATTCCTTTTCTTGTTATAACATTTAGGATACCTATTTTGAATTATATAATTTAATCATTACTATAATTAATTACTATAATGATTACTTTAATTAATAATTAATTATTTAATTAATATATTTATGTAATTAATTATCTATTAGAGCATTCGATACGCGCAACAAATATTTGTTTAATTTCCGTAACTATTAAGATTATCATGAGTGAAAAACCTCAAACGAATTTTTTCTCAATATTATCATCAATATTAACATTATTGCAAATAATAAAGCTCTCTTTATCTGCTAACTTACTAACAAATTATTCGTCAAAGTTAAATTTCTTTAATATTCATATTCGATATTTTCTTCCACGACTTGTGTAAATAAAACAATTTATTTATAAAAAATTAATCTAAATGATACGATGAAGAAATGCGAGATCATTAAAAATTTCCAAAGTAGAAATTTAATAAAAATTATGCAAATAAGATTACGTACCTTGGAATATAAAATAGGAAGAAGAAATAAGAAATGGAGAGTGTATTATTTGACGCGCCATGTTGTAGTCTATATTTATGCGATTTTTGTTTTTTCTCTATATTATTTAACATTGATCTTGAAATGCTCAAGTATCATAATGATTGTGCCGTTGTGTTCAACTATTCAGTCATATTTATATCATTAATCACATATGTAAAAACCTTTAATAATATAACTTTTGTATTTAAAATAGTGTAGTGCTGTTTGCAAAGTTGAATCACTAAGTCCTACGCGAATGTTACTAAATCTGAATTTTACGCTATCAAGGTCCAAGCCACAAGGTCTTCTATTGCAGAAGAAGATATCAATGTTATAAATATAATAAATCCTTAAAATATAAGAAAGCATTGCGATATATTTCTGGAATTTCCATATAGATGTGAATAACATTTACAATATTCAAGCAGATACAAACAAATTCAAATAGGCCAGACCAGAACAAGCTATCGCCCATTCAAATTGTTGCCAAAGATTGAAAAATCTACTGATGAAGTAGTAACTAACTAGGATGAAAATAGGAACAATGACACTATCATCATCACCATCCATACATTGACATAGTGGTCTATATACCACAATATATGTATATGTCATTTTATGGGCTATGAATTAATTTTGAAACTTGCCTAGATAAATCCTTGTTGTTGCCTAAACAACAAATGTCGTTTACCTTGTACAAAAATCTAAAGTAAAAGACTTGTGTTCTTTACTTTTCAACTTTCTGATTCATATTTCTATGCAATTATAGATCAACTGCGGAAGATCTTACAATGAACGTAAAAATTAATAAAGACAATGTCAGTGAGAAATTGAATAAGGCGAATTCCATTAAGGGATTCTACACCAATACTGGAATCTTGGTGATTGGAGCAACGGATTTCATAGGCAAAAGAATTTTAGAGAAACTGATGCGTGTGTGTCCAAACATCGTCGCCATTTTTATCCTCATTCGACCGAAAAAAAAAATCAAACGATGGAGCAACGATTTAAGAAGCTCATAGACCATCCCGTCATTAGGTACTAAATCCAATCTTTTATTTCTGACTGACATCGCTCGTGTGGTACCTTTGCCAATTAGAATAAAGATACCTGAAACATTAAATTGATTTAAAAATGTTTCTTGATTTTTAGAAATGCTTGAATGACAATTCACTTTCTGTCAGCAATGAATTAGGAATAAAGATAAAATCTTGTTAGTTAAGGAAAACCGATTCTAATTTTAAACGAGTTAAACCATTGGCAAAAGAGTTACTGTACTGTACACAAAGACTGACAAAGCACTGCATATATTACAATATTACTAATTTAAGTGTCACATCGGAATAAATAAAAGATGCATTTTCACACTAGTGATCTTTTGGATAAAAGTTTGTCACTAATTGGATTCTCTCTTAAGTAATTGAGGAATCATTCTAGTTTCAATAGATAATAATAAGTTTCAATAAATAATACGTTTCAAGTACTAGTACGTTTCAATAAATAATAACTATTAAATAATTATCATTTTTAACTATATTAAAATATATTATTAATTATTTATAAAAGTACTTGTAAGTCCAAAGATATTGTCTACCCAAGCATGGTTCCTTTAGCGAAGCACCAATTGGTCGCACTTGGTCGCACTATCTCAACTGGCAAACTATCGGTATTGTTGGATACAATTTGTTACGCCAGATTTTTACTGAACGTGTACGTGTTGTGATAAAT
Organism: Frieseomelitta varia; assembly: GCF_011392965.1. Taxonomy (NCBI): domain Eukaryota; kingdom Metazoa; phylum Arthropoda; class Insecta; order Hymenoptera; family Apidae; genus Frieseomelitta; species Frieseomelitta varia. Next base: position 50,760 of record NW_025110003.1, on the reverse strand, counting down.
TTTTCTAATAGATTGATCGATTTTTGATCTCCTTTTTCACACGTATTAATTACTGCAGAACTCGTGCTGCAGCATCATTAAGTGAACGTAATCGACATAGATCATCAATGGAAAAATTTGAAAATAATAGTTTGTAACATGTTCTTACGTGTAAATTTTTCCTTTGATCTCAAGTACATTGGCATTGCTATAAGCTGTATAGTCTTATCTGCTGACGAAAGACCTAACTCTGACATCTCCTTCTATGAGATGAAGTTTGTTCACAACTGAGAGATAGATTGCTTTGACACTATCATAAATCTGAAGAAGAATAAATATAAGTTCAATTCCAAGAATGTAAATTGTTTGTATTGTTCATCAATTTTCAAATTTTCGTACATCATATCTACTTTATTACAAAAATTTATTCGCTTTATTCGATTCATTTTCTTTTATTTACTTTCTTCTTTAATATTTTTTTCATTTTATTCTCTAGAGATGAACTTTTTATCGTTTTTTTCCCATTTTCTTAATATTCTTTTTTTATTTTGATATAAGTATTAAAATAAACAATATTCTGAAATCCGTAATGCAAAACAATTGTGTTTTAACACTGCCTTGTAAAAAATCTGTTCTTTACAGGGAAAACAAGCAAAACAAATATCCGTCGACGTTAATCTGCGATCATGTCAAAGTTGTTAATTTTTGTTTCATTTCAATAAGCATCAATTCCTGATTAACGTGAAATTTTGTAAGAGGAAGAGGATTCCAAGTACAAAACTTTAGCTCCGGCATTTAATAGTTACAAATATATTTTCGATGTAATGTATCGAATTCTATTCTGTAAAATTAATCTAGATTGCTACTAACAATAAAGTGATGAGTATGAATAATGTCATTCGTTGTCTAAGAGTAGACGACGACTACTACAGTGAAAATAATTGATCGATAACATATGTAATTTTCAAATATTCAAATATTCATTAATATAAATTCCTCAATAATTTTTCGAGAGTATCTTTAAATTTTTCAATAACTTTTTAGTACTATAATGACATATCTAATACTTTCTTAACACTAACAAGCAAAGTTTTATACTCGTCCTGTCATTTACATTCTTATTTTCTCAAAATTACATATGGATCGAGAGATAGTGTATTTTGGACACTGCTACAAACTTATTTCTATAAATAAGCTTATAGAAGTAAGTTCATTCCTTGAAATTTTATCTTAATCTTAATTAAGCTTATGTAACAAAATTAACAGATAAAAAATAAATAATAAAACTGATCAATTTGACTTAAAAAAGATTAAAATGTTAAAGATTAAAAAAAGTGACAGTGTTACTTACGAACTGGATCATCTATGAGCTTCTTAAATCGTTGCTCCATCGTTTCGTTTTTCTTCTGTCAAATGAGAATAAAAATGGCGACGAGGCTTGGACACACACGCATCAGTTTCTCTAAAATTCCTTTGCCTATGAAACCCGTTGCTCCAGTCACCAAGATTCCAATACTGGCGTAGAATCCTTCAATGGAATTCGTCTTATTCAATTTTTCACTGACATTATCTTCATTAATTTTTACGTTCATCCATGTTGTAACATCTTCGGCCGCAACAATCTGATAAACTAATGGAAAAAGGTGAGTAATTTCTTACTAACATTCTTATTATTTATATTTCTTGTCTTTGTATGGCAAATACCTACCATTTTACGATAAATGTTCTCCATAAGAGGAAGTTGGTCAAAAATTCATGTTTATGTAAATTAATATCCTTTAATGAAGTTAGAAAAGTAATTAATATTCTTTAAAAAAATGAGCGTTATATTCATAATTTCTGTGCCTTACGTAAAGAATTCATCTTCTTGGTACTGGAGCAATACCACTAGTTGCTCAAAGCATCTCCAATGTCATCGTTGTGCAAATTACATTAATTGATATTCTTATCTGTATTCTCCTATAGCATAATTTCTGTCTACATCGTTTTACCATTGAACTATGAAAAAACATATAAAAAGACTTTGAATATAGTAAGTAAAAAAACTATAAACTGTTAAAAAAAAATGTTGTACAAAGTGAGACCAACATATACATTGAACGACTAATAAAAAGAAAATATTGCATAACATGGACATTATTTTGAAGATTTATTATAATATATTTGTTGACAGAGATTTTTCAAATCTTATTTCATGTAATGTTCATTTTGAATACAATGTATCAAAGAAAGACGAAGTCAAATTGTTGTATACAACTGCCAGAAGAAAAGAACAAAGGTAATATACAATTCATAACTCTGCTTGAAATTTTGCATCTGAATTTTTGATCTAAAGAAACATTTTCCGACTTGGGTCAATGTAACCTTTTTCCTTTCTTAGAAATAAAGTTGAGTGTGGTATCAAAATTTGATCGTGAAATCCATGATCTTTACTTACCTGTTATTTTCAATGTATCCTGAGAGCGAAGAAAACTATAAGATGTACTATTAGTAGCAATTCTTGCAACGCGTTTCCTCTGAGTTATGAAACTATGTTCTCTATGCTACTCCTTTGCATATTTATATTGACAGCACCACCCCACTATCATTACCACTACCAGTATCATTACCACTACCACCACTACTATTACTAAGGCTATCAAAGTGAAATCAGTATATTTATGTATGTAAGCTACAAAAATGCAAATAAGAACTCCTGAGAGACGAAACAGATCAAAAATTATTTGTTGCAGGATTTATTTAGGCAAGTTTCGAAATTAATTCATACTCCATAAAATGATATATATATTGTGATATATGGGCCACAATATTAACTATGCCAATGTATCAGTGGTATTCATGATACGTCATTGTTTCTATTTTCATCCTAGTTACTACTTTGTCAGTAAATGGTTTTTTCGATTTTTGGAAACAATTTGAATGGGCGATAGTTCATGTTGGTCTGGCCTACATGAATTTTCATTCAGTTCATATCTGATTTTAACATGTAAATGAAGTCAGTTTGAAAATTAAAGCGACAGGTGTCGCTTTCAACGGTGTTAAGGATGTCAAGTATTCTGGAATGAAGAACAAAATACAAGCTCGAAAATGTTTAAAAACGAATTTGAAAATCAAGATGACAAAAAATTCGACTTTGACCGCTTGGATTTTAATTGATGTCTATTTTGTATATTTCTGAGTTTTGCTTGATTTTGACGTGATATGTTTGAGATAGACAATTGATGTCTGAAATTCGATTTTTCAATCGACATCATCCTTTATGTTACGACTGTCCTTCAAGCTCGTAGCACGATTCCTGGAGGACATGTCTGAACAGATAAGAGGAGTTTGACTTTTTTAGAATGATTATAATGGTCTAGGTGTAGAGCAATTAAACTTATACCATGGTTGCCAAATAATCTTTCGGAAATCGTCAGAGCTCACATGTTTCCGGCTATTTAATGCGACATAAACTAAAACTGTAAATAGCATTTCAGATTTAAAATTTTTAAAATTCCAAATTTCCATTACGTTTGTAATTTAAGTTTTGCAGATGAAGACTTCTTGCGATTTTCTATACATACGGAATGGAATCGAGCATTTATTGCGACTGATTACGGTCACGAGACAGATAAAAAATGTACGTATGATTCAATGTCACGCAAGTATAAATATGCAGTGATGTATGTTACTAGTAACGTCAAAGAATAATTAACTATTTGACCTGAAATGAATAAAGTAGCAAAAAACGAATTTTTAATTCCATTAAAGAACATTCTCGGTACGTTCAAGTTGATACATTTTACAGCCACGATAATATGCAAATTCAATCAAGTAAGAAACATTGATTATCTAAATTAAGTACGATATTGTAAATTTTTAGATATAATAATTTAATAAAATATATAATTGAATTGAAAAATACATCTTGACGTAATAAAAAGGCCATTATTTAAAAATATAAAACAGACCTTTATTGAGGAATCGTCAAAGTCAAACAATTGGCATCACTTTCGATGTCATACAACTTTCAACTCAAATCTTTCGTATTTTTCATACTGCACACTTAAAGCAGACATACTTTGTATACTTTTGATCCATTGTTGCTCTAGCAATCGATAATTGATTGCGATTTAATTCGTTACTTTTTAACATAAGAATAATACCCATATTTATTTTCTCTCAAAATGAAAATATCTCTTAAAATGGAAAAAATTGGGGTTTTAACAAAAATTTTTTGATATAAAGGGCGTATTACGCGACGTTGGTGATACTTTTCTGGATAGTGAAGACTTCAAGTTGATCTCTCTGATGATATTATACAATTTCGAATGCATCGATTTACCTGATTATTCTCCATAAAAGAGTACTAATTTATCTGTCGAAAGTACATCGGTTTTCGAATATTTTCTCTTTGATTTTGTCAACAAGGATCTCGTCAAAGATAGGAAAAGACATATGCGTAGTGCTATGTTAATGCTTTTTTTGTTTCACGCGATAATCTTATATAAGTTTATATAAGCTTATATATATATATATATATACATGTGCCTTATATAAGCAAATATGTATAAGTGTCAGCGTAAGAATATTGCTTACGTTCTTACGCTCTGAATTATGGTCTAGTTTATATTTCTTTTGGACATTTTTTTAAATGTTTACCGGATCAGAGCTGAGAAGCATCGCATTTGCAACGCAGACCACTTGAGTCCGACCTGGAGGTATGGGGCTCACGAAGTGTCACCCGACACATCGTTCTGGGAAATCCCCTTTTACCACACTTTACCGAAAAACTGTATGGAAAACGTAATAAAGTTTTCAATTTAGTTGTGCCCTTCATTTGGTTCACATCTTTTTATTTACGTCCTGCACTCGTTCCTTTTCTACGGATAGGAATAAGGGTTGAAGGATAAAATAATTCGAGGTGTCTTTTTCTTTGTTTTTGGAAATTTAGTGCAAGTTTAGTGCGGTTCCTGCTCCACGGACGGGAATCATTTTATCGCTGTTTTTTTCTTTCCTCCCATTTCGACACTGTCACACCGTGACACATTGGTCAAGACGGTCGCCTGTTTGTCATGTTTAGTGTCGTTTTATCTCGATGATTTATTTCATCATTTTGTAGGCAATAATTTTACAACAGAATCGCCTTTAATGACAAAGGGTATATTTTCTCGCTCGATTAATTCCAACGTTCGACTCAAGTGACGTTCTGCTGGCGGACTGCTCCTCGGTGCCCTCTTTCGGGTATATATATCCTCCGTCCGGACCTTCGTCCGGGTACCCTAATTTTTGTTTACGGCCAACCGTCGTAAACCTTGGGATCGTCACCAGGTCGTCAACCTTGAGTGGCCTCTTCTACCGAGTAGCCAAGGAAGTCTTCCCACGCCTACGGGCGGCGTGGCTAACATTCGCTCACATTCGGCCATACTGACCTAGCCGTCGCCCTCGACGCGCTGTACCCTCACACCTTCTGTAACATAGTTAACGGATGGCTGACTTAGTACTGCCCGTCATGATCCTAGGGTGCTTGTCCAACTCGAACCCCGACCATCTCGAAGTGATCAGTTCCGAGACATCATCGCGGCCCGACTTTCGGACAACCACCGGCCTACATCCTCAGAATAAAGATACAGCAGCCGATTTCGGACT
>NW_025110003.1:41393-44579 GCF_011392965.1 Frieseomelitta varia | reverse complement strand
TGTAAAAAATTGTAGTACAAGAATTTCTACGTTATCATTTGTTTGTAAATGTTGGTCGGTTGAAGTAGATTCCGCTTTATTGAATATTAAAAGCAAAGCAAATTTATTAAATAAACCAAAATTGAAAAAAAATGTACTCCTGACTCTTTTTCTTTCTGACTTATTTCAGTAAATATTTTGAATAAAACAGAAACCAGTAAATGTTACAGAATAAATGATTGGCGAAACATATCCAATATTATCCAATGTATTTTGCATTAATAAAAATATACTTCTGAAATTAATTTAGGAGCACTTAAACTAGGATTCACACTTTTATTTTTCTTAGAATAATGCGTTTCTCTCGGTCGTTAAGTGGCCGATCTTTCTGAGGAAAATTGATTCAATTCTTCATCATTGTATCTCCGTACAATATACACGGTACTCTTTTACTTAATTTTAAAAGATGACCGATTTCTCGATACGTTTTTCCTTTTTCTCGGCGAAAAATAACTAATTGTCGTACGTCAATAAATCGAAAGACGAGTTAAAACAACGATTGACAATCGAAGAACGGAAGAATATCTCAATGACTTGAAGAAAATTACTGGAAATATGCCTAGACCCAACAAAATATTAATTATTGTTTATGTTAGCAATTTTCAGGTTTAAATATTATAGTTCTTTAAATGTTCGAATATTTATGCCACGCTACATTTCGACATAATTCAGTTTGATATTGTTTGATATTAAGAAAAGTATGTGCAATAAATAAACAAACTTTATGTTACTAAACTATAATGAATGTTCCAATATATCATTAAAAAATCAATCCAAACTTACTATTGTAAACAATCGAAGTCCACAACAATATTTTGAATAGCATGATGACGTCCAGGTATTAATAAGATTCACTGCATGTATTTCGCCGATGGTTTTTTAGTGCTAGAAATATAGACGTTAGTTGGTGGAAAAATGCAATACAGCCAGATTCCCACTATTGTTTTTAGCTGCAAAAAAATCTCTTGCACTAAATTTCCTGCCACTACGAGTGAAAGATTATTCTTCAATTATCTGTTTTACATTATCATTTAGAGTAAATGATTATTACATTTGAAGAAAAAAATATATGTATATTAAATATTATGAATAATTGTTTGATAATGCACATCATATCCCATTTGAACTTTTTCCAACGAAATTTAAGCTAAAAAAAAATTTGTAAATGATATTTGAATTAGGAACAAAGTCATTTATTTCATTGTCACAACTATGACAGAGGCGATACATAATGAATGAACATAAACAATAAATAAAAACAAAGTAAAAATAATAAATATTTTGTATTTCATAAGTAACGATAATTAAGTTGACGATAAATATTTCTATGAGATGCAATATAAAATATAATGAATTTTAAATTAATTAACAAGAGGTTTGATAACCATTGGCTTTAATAAGCGACGAGGCATACTATTTATTAATTTTTTTTAGTGTATCTGCCGTAATTTCATCCCACTTGCTTTTTACGGCTGTAATGAATTTCGATTTTGTGTATCTCTGATTTTTTTGGAATTTGTCGCTCAAGTTCATCCCATAGATGCTCTATTGGATTTAAATCCGGGCTCTGAGGTGGCCAAGGGAGAACGGAAGTACTGTTTTCTTCGAAAAATTTGTTAACTGTTCTTGCTGTGTGTTTCGGGTCGTTATCACGTTGAAACAAATAGGCCCTGTTCTAACTCGAAATTCTTCAATTGATTGAAATAAATTTTCATTTAATAACTCAATATATTTGGCAGCANCAGTCAGTCTTCCATCAATAATAGATAAATTTCCTACTTGGGTGTCATTGAAACAACCCCATATCATTATATTCCCACCACTGTGTTTGACAATGGGTGTTATTAGTGTCTGTTTTTTTCCTTTTGTTTGAATTCAATTCAAATTTCGAGTCATCACTCCAAATTATTGATTTCCAAAATGAATTCGGCTTGTTGTAATGTTCTTTAGCAAAATTTAGACGTTTCAGTGCATTCACTTTTGAAATGTATGGTCTATTTTTAAATATCCGTCCATAAATGTTGCTTTCGTTAATGCGAGATTTGATTTGCGTGATCGATATTGGTGGATAAAACTTTTTTTTTAATTTGTTGTGCTGTAGTGAACGGATTTTTTTTTTTTACTTTTTTAGTGATTAGCCGAGCTTCGCAAGCAGCTGTTTTCCTTTTTCTACCCGATCTCACCGAATTTTCAGGTTTACCTGTCTCTTATAATTTTTGGCATATTTTTCTAACACCTTCTTTTGATATTCTAACACTCATGTGCAATTTGTTGCAAACTTTTTCCTTCCATTCTTCTTTTGTAAATGTGTGATACTGTCGGATACTTGTAGCTCTCTTGTAGTTTTCGGCATACTATAAATAAAAATAAAAGGTACTTATTGTCAAGAAAAAAAAATGTGTGAAAATAACCTACCAATGAATCATTAACCTACTGATGAAACTAAAAAATAATTAAAAGATTATGATATTTCATTCTATTGCGTCAACTTAGTTTCCGTCAGGTCTATATTTGACAAAAAATGCTTAAATGCACAATAACTTTGTTTCTTATAATGCTAATGCTTCAGCTGTTTGCAGGCAACTAAGGCATTAATCACACTTAATGCAGACAGAAAACAAAAAGAATTTTAAGTTGAATGTAAGAACGTCACCATAGCAAAGAAAATACAACGCACCCTTCAAATTTGCCGTCGTCAACTTAAATACCTGTATATGAGAGATATATAAGGATAAGAGAACTTTCTGTTCTAGATACGAAAATTGTTGAGGCTAAAACACAAATAGTGCGATAACTTTCTTTTAATACTCTGGTCGTTTGCTAGTCATCGCAAAAAAAAAACATTATACCACTCTGGCTATGTGTTACCATAAAGATCATCTTCAGCTTTGTTTGCTCGATAATGCGATCGATCATCGTATATTCCGATTTCATGCCAGCTGTACAAACGGATCAATGACGGATTAATGTCAAAATAGAATGACTTGATCTTTGAGGATAAATATAATATGTTATATATATATATAGTGTAGTAGTTTAATAAGTTGAGTATAAGATGTAGACGTATATATATATATAAATATAATATGTTATATATATATATAGTGTAGTAGTTTAATAAGTTGAGTATAAGATGTAGACGTATAT
>NW_025110003.1:24953-41327 GCF_011392965.1 Frieseomelitta varia | reverse complement strand
CGTCTGTTCGCTACGTGAATCTACGTCGCCTTTAGAATTGGTAGGCGACTTTCTGGAGCCGGCCAAGGCGCCTTGTTTCCTGGACAAGGCTTTGTTTATGCCCTACCGAGCCTTTCCACATACTGTCTCTCTCACCAAGGCCAGAGAAAGTGTCCTTAGATGAGAGGTATGTTAGCACATCTGGCAATTCTCGGCAGGGCCGAGGCTTTGTAGGAATTGACCTGACCGACGCCTCGGAGAGTTCTGTTCTGTGCCAGAACAATGTTCAAAAAAACATATATTGAAGAATAGGAACGTTTGCTTCAAACACCAACAGCACAATATGTAATTAAACAGTGTACAGGAAAAGAAAGCATTCCGATTACTTTTTAAATACAGTAGAAAAAAATAAATGTATTTGTTTCACAGTTTCATTAATGTATCACACATGTAGAAAATTTGTTTGCAAAAAACACACAGCTAGTTCACAAGCTTTTATATTCCTTCTCGTTCGTTATATTTCTTTATAATAAAAGAATCAATCTTTTATATTATACATTTTTGTTCCAAGGATCATTTATGTACAATCAATGAAGCATAGTCAGGTTAAATAACACTTTTGCAACATAAAAAATATAAAGCTTTTCCCACTATGTATATGTTACTATATTGTCTGATATTTATAAATATTATCATTTCCAGACCTTTAAAACATGCATGTCTTATATCACAATGATGATAAGTTGAATGAGAAGTTGAATTTGCATTTAAGAGTATGTGGTAGCGTGAAAGTTCTTCTATTGGAATACAATTAGATAACTAGAATATTTTGAATTTAAGCTTGAAAGCTTTGACACATAAATAAAGTTAAAAAATTACACATTTTCAATACGTGACTTTAATCCTACATCCTACCTATATTGTTCCATTACATTGAATTCTTTGTATAATATGTAAAATTAATTTCACAACTTTGGCAAGGTAGAATCTTTCAGCTACAAAGTAGACATAACAAAGTGATGTTCGTTTCTTGGCAGAAAATTCTGAATTAAATGGAAATAAGACATAAAAGGCACATTATACAAACATTGATGCATATATTTAAGAGACACTGTTTATTTCAGACTAATAATAAAGTGTTTATATTTAGCAGAACATGCAAAATGCTCACTTGTCTGTGCAACAGAGAGATTGGCAGTAGTATTCAGTGGCCGAAATAGCATCTTCTCATTTTTATAACACATTTTTGAGTAAAATATTCATGGTCACGTTTTAAAATACGGAATTTTGATTGCCTAAAAATTCCCTAGTTAATTTTATAACTCAAAGTTGTAGCTAACAATATATAAGAGAGAGAAATTTATATCGAAATAATTTGACTTGTGCAAATTTATATTTTTATGAATATTGCCTATTGTATATCGTCTATTGAATGTTTTGATACATATATTGATAAATCCTTTGTGTATTTTGTACATTCTTTTGTCTTCAAATTTAACATAATTATTGTGTAGTTATCCTGTAGCATGAAGTCATGTGTTTGTATTTCACGTCACGTGTTTGAAATCATCAGTTTATATTTATTGAGTAAGAATAAAGCGTATAGAATAAGAATAATGCATATAGATTGTAGATCTTTATGTAAATTTATGTTATATATGATGTATGAAAACGATTGAAGCAATGACACGTACACAGATTTTGTTCTACCAACTGTATATTATAATGAGTATTGTATTTTGTGTCTGTTGTACAGATTGTTGATCTGTTGCTTTGAATTTTCCATATATGCATATACACCTGCAGCCTAATAGCAAATTACCAAAGGATCATTGATCGCAACTAATTTGCTGTTTTACAGTTTATTTCTAAATTGAAATAATTATCTGATTCAAGTTGAATTGAATATGTTGATAATCAGTGCTACAGTTGTGAAAATAAAGACAAGTTTTAACCGTCGGACGACCATGATGGTTTTATCGGGATATTATTTACTTGTATCTTGAAAAATAATTATAACGTATAAAAAAAATATTGATTTCTACTTTTATATAGACTTTGGGAAAATTAATTATTAGAATTGAAGATATTAAATTATACAAGTACAGAATTACATATCGATTGAATCTCGATTGAAAATTCCCATTATGGATCGATGGTCCGAGAGTTAAAAATAAAAAGAAAGATACATAGATCAGAGGAAGCAATTAGAAATGTTTTTTGAAAGGATCAATCAATTTGATTCGTTTATGCTTACAATTAGTCCACAGATGCTGCTGGGTTACCAGCATTGTGCTACCAAATAACGCATGTACATATGTTTGATATGTATGTACGCATATAACATACATTGAGATAAATGTCACACTTTCAACTTTTATTTGTTTATTTTTAATTTTACATATAATTTACGGTAATTAAGATGATGCAATTTTAAGGTAAAGACACAAACAATATAATAAATATTACGAAAAAAAAAAAAATAAATAAAATACTGTATTATGGTAAAATAAATAAAATTGAGTTTCAAAAAGTACTCAAAAAATACTTGGAATAAATTGAGTAATATGTATGGGGTTAACTTAAACCGAGTATGAAATTTATTCAGTAACAAACCGTAACATTTGTAACTTGTTACATCTTTACTGTGTGATTTTCATATGCAAATAGTTTGAACAGTCACTGATTTAAATATTATGTTTTATTGATGTTACAACAGTTGTAGCAGTTCCATATGATGTAAGACACCTGTATAAATTTGAAAAATACTTTTTGTAATACAAATAAGTGCAAAACCATGTAAATTGACAGCAGGTGATTTGTACAAAGTAAATATAATTTCGGAATAGTAAGTATAAATGTACTTATAATTCTAATAGTTAATACTCGTTTTAACTATTATTTTTAAATACTTTTATTTTAAGATCTTCAAGACGTGGATATTATATTTCAATGTTGTGAGTCGAATATTTAATCAAATTTATTATGCCGTAATCCCAGTTAATTAGAAATGCGAATATTTAATGATTAGATGAATATAATTATTGATATTTCACAATGTCATTTGATATTTCAACATATAAAATGCATAAACCTTACTAATATAATCAATTATCACTCCACAACATTCTTTCAATTTGTATCATTGAGTCACAAAGAAACTTTATATTTACTTTATATTTACTACTTATTAGCAAAATATAATTTAACTTCAATAGTTAAATTTGCTTATTACACTATCTTTTTATAATATTGTTGAATAAATTTTTTTGCCAAACTTGGAAATTAAAAAAAGATTATTGTTATATTAATACTACGAATAGAAATAGTAATATTTTTTTAGCAATTGAAGAGCTTTTATTACATCACTTTAAAATTTTTTGTGCAATACAGTGAGCATGTATCTGATATATTGCCAGAAGATAAATATTTTATTTCAGTATAATCATTGACTAAGCATAGTGTAGATTGGACATTAAATGAAGCTTAATGTTTCAGGGTTTGTATTACCGACCAGGAAAAAAAAGTCACTGGTTTTTTAGCGCACTCTACGTTTAAACAACGGTGTATTGGAGAACTACATCAAATAAAATGAAGCAAGTTGGGTAAGTAAAATGATATTCGTTGCATTATTATCAATTGTGTATCTCCAGATCAGCGACGAGGTATCGTATATTAGTCAATGATACAATGTCTACTCATACATCTCATCTGTGATGCTATAACGCAAAACTTGCCTGAGTCGGTACGACAGGATGTGACACAAAAATGCTAAGAAGATCCTAGAATCGTGGGGTAAAAGACACATAATATATCATAAGTGACAAATAATAGCGTTCTTTTGTGTTTCTTTATTATACAATTTAGATATTTTTCTAAGTGCTGTTAATAAAAGCTTGATTTATGATTAAATAGAGTAGATCTTTTAATTAAAGCATAAGTAGATATACAGTATTGATAAAAGGCACTGTTTCTTATGGATATTAATCCGTACTTAACAAAGTGTAGTAGCATTCACATAAATGAGGTTTCACTTTCAGGTACTGTAATAATAATTCTTTAAATAAGGAGTATTTCATTTTTTAAAATACTTTTGAGTACTAATATATATTTTCAAGGGAATTATAATGTATGATATTGATACAAATATGAAACATTGCCTCAGGTTTCTGCTGTTTGTTTTGCATAATGATTACGAGCTGTTTTAAATAAAAGCTAAAGATTTTGCAAATGATTACTAAAATTTTTTAAAATTGTAAAAGATCATTATAAATAAACAAAAGTAACATACATACACTTTCGTATTGTTCTTTATTATCAAAATATAAAAATAAAAGATATATTAAAAATTATCTTACAAAAGGATTCATATTAGCCTTCCATTAGATGTAGAAAATAAATAATTTTATAGCAATTATAATTTGCATTGTTCCTATGACGGCAATTTTTAATGAAACATCTAATTCGTGATTCGTCAATAGTTTTGCAGAGGAATCGATGCTCGAAAGTTTTTTGCTTTTGACCAGGGTCATCCTTTTCTTATTTGATGCACTTTCTTGGATAAATAAGTTCACCCCAATACTTTGTGCACTAGTTTGCAGCTTCAACTGTAAATAAAAAAGGAAACAGTGTGTTAAAAATGTTTTCTCAACAGGTACTTAATTATTTAAAATAAGTGAATTCTTATACTTTTTTACATGTTTAAGCGAATATTTCGGTTCATATAGAATAATTCTTCCATAAAAAATCAAGTATAAATTAGTCAAAGTATAAATCTAGTATATTCATCAAGTATAAATTTTAATGAATAAAAAATTAAGAATAAACTATCCACAAAGACATCAGTAGCAGTGTTAGTAAAATTTCTTGATTTCTTTGGTTTAACTTCCACAATCAGTACTAGAAACTGTTTGTTACATGAATTCTGCAATGTTATTGAGAACGAAATATCAATGACAAGACAAGTTAGTCAGTCAGTCAGTACGAAAAGAGTAGTAAGTCTGTACCATTTGGCTACATTTACTGGGTTATCAAGTTCATCTAACCGGATTAGATGCTGCAAATTGTACTATATACGTAATTTTTTGAATGAAATCCAGAATACTATGACGTATTCGACGCTCAAAACATCTTCGTGAATCGTGTTTGATCTAGCCTGTACATCTTTCACTCTTTATCGAATTTAGAATAAACAATTTCGAAAGTAATTGTCGTTTTATTCACAATCACCAGTATAAAGAAATGCATGTTTTCAACTTTTCATAGAAAGTAAATATTAATGATTTCATTGCAACATTTGACTCGTTTATTCGTTTGCTCATTAACGATTGAATCATACTGAATTGTTCGAGTTGTAATAACCATTTATCATTGGAAAATTTTTGTAGGTTTAGGTTAGATTAGGTTAGGTAGGTTAAGGAAAGTCGTTATTGATATTTGAATTTTTCGATTCGATTTTGCACTTGAAACATTCCAAAAAAACAGTTGACAAACAATTTTTTTTCTGGACTTTGGATTAAAATAAAAAAGCAATGTAAATCGAGACAAAAGTTCGAGAGTCACAGCAGAAATTAAGATGCGTGAAAGTGACAAGATATTTCACAGTTTGTTCAAACTTTTCTCACCTAATAAAAAAGTTGAAACAAAATGAGAAAGACTAACCCTTTTGGGCATTTAATTCTGTAATAAAGTGTCGTACAAGTAATATTACAGTCAATAATGAAATAATTGATTTACTTATTTAATAATATATTGAATTAATATATCCTTAATTTGTTATATATCCCTCGTTCAATTTTAAACAATTTTGGTAATATTAACTGCTCGAAGGAAGATCGAGATATCTCGCGTGCCAAGAATATCTCCAATTACTAGACGTACTATCGTTGAATTATTTCTGATATAAATCTGACCGATTGCGACGACATTATCAATGGTAGATAAGATGTTGCGGGTTCATCTCGGTTCGACAAGGATTTATCTGAATTAACATTACGCTCTTCTTACATCACGCTTTACGATTTTTGTTGTATGTACACACGTACACACGTTTCGCGTCGCGAATTTCGAACGTGAATGTAACCTTATCGAGAGAGAAAAAAAGAAGGGAAGCAGAGGGAAAAAAGGAAACGAAATCAGTTTCATGGCGCAGTTATGTTTCTGACAGTATCGTTTCTTTTTTTCCTTTTTCTTTTTCTTTTTTTTTTCTCTTCTCTCGATCAAACCTAAAAGTTTCGATTCAGCAATTTAAACATACGTCGGTCATTTCCATACAAAATGTGCATCAAGTGCGTCAAAGAAGATAAAGCGTATAATGAAGATGCGGAGTAATTTCGTTTTATTTTTAGAAATTCAACGTTTGTGCGTCTTATTTAGGGGAGAATCGCTGACATTGTAGAAATTTAACTTTTACAAGTGTCGTGTGAATATCTGTGCATCTGTGTGTTTATTGCTAAAGGAAGATTATCGAATTTGGTAAATTTTCTAAGATCTCTATCTATACTGGATATATTTATAATACCATAACATTATATATTTATATATTATTATAACATTATCTATGTTAATTAAATAAATAGTAATAATTTTGATGCTTGTCTTTCGATCATATCGTTTTAGTAAACAAAAAGATTCTTCAACTCTTTCAAAAAGATCTTTGAACTGATTGACTTCAACATTATTTTTTTTTAAATTATACGTATCAATGACAATTCTTTCACACGAGATATTTTGTCAAGTCAATGAGAAGTGCAGTTGTGTCGAGAAACATAACAGAAGACAAACATAATTGAATTTAATTATTGAAACCAGCTACAGTTTATTTTTATTACACAAGTGTCGATATTTAATGGCTGTAGAACTTTAAATAAACAATAGATGTTACGTTAATTTCGAACTACAATCAGCAAATTGTTCATGTTTTTAAATCAAACGATTGTACATACATACATATATATATATATATATATAAAATTTAAGTTGCGTACCTAACAATAGGATATGCTGAATTTCCTTTGTATCCTAGTTTCTGGGATAGCCGGAAGAGTTTTTGCAGATTCTTTACGTTCAAGTCGAAAACCGATCGTTTCTTTCTATCGCTGACAGACAGAAAACAAAACGACCGATTAAAACAAACGTGACGGCCGAGGTACCAATAAAATGAACAATCCTGGAAATTTCATTTACACTCACGTCGTTTTGATTGCTTGTAACTGACGTCCTCCCCTGATCACGTTCATCAATTTGCCCGTCATTTTTGAAAGGGCTATCAGGGTCTCTAGCTCTGCTCGCCTTTGGTCCGATAACCGTTTCTGCCGACTGCACGTTTAACACAAAATTTGTCAAGTGAAAGGAAAAGAAAATCTGCCAACAATTTTCTTTAAATTTCGTCAAAAACTGAGATATTTATTTATCGAAAATTTGGTTGGTTTTCTCGTTGGAAAAGGAAATCTCTAAGCTGGAAAGTTTAGTCTCGACGATTTTTATTAAATTATAGTTAAGAGAAGAATTCACAATTTCATAATCTACTCTTTTTTTTTTTCGTTTTGTGCAATAAATATTGTTGAGTGCTTTAATAAGAATTGTTTACTCACTTTCTAATCGTCCCTGATATTTCTGCGTTCACTTGTTCCGCGATGCCATTTTCCCCCATTTTCGAGAAAGTGTCGTGGACGTTGAGCGTATTTTCACGCGCAATCCTTTCACAAAACAAGTTACAATACAAAAATGATTTCCTCTTCGAGGTGAACCTTTCTGACAGAAAATTTTAATTCACACAAACAAGTTACAATACAAAAATATTTTCCACACATCACGATCTTAATTCCATTTCAATTTTGTTTTTCCGAGAAAGTGCAAAAATTTTAAACAAATTTTAATCGTCATTAATCCTTCGTGACGCATGTGTGGTATGAATTGCATAATAATTACGATTCAGCAAATATCATATTTTTTTGTAAAGAAAAAAAAAAAAGGTTTTTCAAAGTTGTTCAGAGAAACTGAACGTTTCAAAATACAAATATTGCACGTAGTATTGCAAAAATTAATGGTACTTCAATCGTCGTGGTAAGTGAAGGAAGCAATTTCTAAAAATTCTTCTTTAAAAGAATATATTCTTTAAAATATATATTCACCTGTTATGTCCAGATTGGGCAGATGCGAGTTGAAGCAAAGCAAATAAAATTGTGACTGCCATCCAGAACTTCCCGGAAGTATTTCTGCTCGTGGTGCTCTTCATTCTTCACTTCTTCAAGACGACACGAACAAAATTGAGAGTGGCAAGAAAAAAGAAAAAAGATAGAAAGACTCGAGGATGAATATGAAATTTT
The DNA here is from genome assembly GCF_011392965.1 of Frieseomelitta varia. Lineage (NCBI taxonomy): Eukaryota > Metazoa > Arthropoda > Insecta > Hymenoptera > Apidae > Frieseomelitta > Frieseomelitta varia. The sequence goes on along the minus strand of NW_025110003.1, from coordinate 33,021 downwards.
CTTGTCTCAATTTGTTGCAAGTAGAATCAGACACAGATCGTTTGATTCCTCTGGTTCTTGCTTGTACTGTAACTGTAACGTTACAAGGCTCTGGTGCGCGTACTTATATATTCTTGCTTAAGAAGAAACTCCCCTCTACTTGAAAAGTCGTTGTCGTGACTTCTACACCCCCTTTTGTAGTTATCGTTTCGAAACGCGTTCTTTTCGACACAAATGGATTCGATGTAATCTGTTCATGTCATTAAGGAAGAAAAAAAAAAAAAAAAAAAAAAACAGCCAATCTATCTTGCAATTAATACAATTATATTGTAGATTTCGTAATTATTGTTAATGCACGATAATGAGCGTCTGGAAATATCTGTGCAGTCGAGTAACAACGATGATTTTACGACAATAATCGTAATAAATAACATTTCTAATTTTAGTTATATAATAATGGCTAGTTTGTATTGTTTAACATTTGTTGGACTCACTGTATCAGAGAATAGACGAAAATTTTATAATTAGACTAATTTCAGAATTAAAATACGTTTTATGAATACGTTTAAACGAATTTTAGTTTGGAGCAGAAGTTTGCTTTCTCTATTAAAGATTATATTAAATATAATGTAATATAACGTAATTATATTAAATATAATGTAATATAATAGAATTATATTAAATATAATGTAATATAATGGAATTATATTAAATATAATGTAATATAATGGAATTATATTAAATATAATGTAATATAATGGAATTATATTAAATATAATGTACTATAATGTAATATAATGTAATATAATGTAATTGTATTAAATATAATGTAATATAATGTAATGTAATGTAATTATATTAAATATAATTAATATTACCTATATAAATATAAGTAGCACTGTAATGCCAATAGTTTTATATATTTCTATTGTATTGTATTGTATCTTTTGCATTTTCTTCGAATTTCTCTTAAATGCATAAAAATCTGTAATCCATTTATAATGTACATTTAAAGTATTCAGAAGACTGTTTTCAAATTAAATTATTTATTTAGATTACTGAATTAAATTAAATTGTTATATTATTAATATCTCAATGAAAGGTCTAGACGTTACTTTACATGTTCTCACAATGCTATGTTTGACTATTATGTCATTGATGTTAATTTTATGGTTACTAATACTAATAATATAAATCTCATTATATCCTGCCAATTTTCTGTTAATCTTTTCATTCTCTATCGTTATATTGTTAATCAAAAAATTATAATAATATTGTCTATATCATTACTATTATCTAATATACTAATATACCTCTGTATCATTAATATATTATTTAATACATTATACATTCTACATTATATATTTAAATACATATATTCTTTTACTTCCAAAAAATTAAAAAGAATTAAATAATTGCATAAATAAATGAAATTTTTTAATAGCTAGCAACTCTTATTTTGCCAAGTCACAAAATCCAAAGTGTAAAATTTCTGAAATACTCGACTAAAATTATAAAATTTTGCATTTGTAAATGTATCTCACAGTGATCACAATAATTTTAAAATTAATATAATAATATATAACATTAATATAATAATATATGTTAATATTAATATTTATAATAATATAATAATATATGTTAATGTTAATATTTATACAATAATTAATAATTAGTATTTTGCATGGTATATCGCTATTGAAATGGAATTTTTCTTCTCGAGAACACTTTGGCAATAAAAAGGCAATAAAAATTGTAATGAATGTATTCTATCCTCTTTATATTTTTTTTTTTTTTTTGTCAATTCAATCTTCATTTTAAATATTCTTAATAAATATTTCCTAAACAGATATGCAGCCTAAAATTTTTGTACAATATTCTAAAAATACGAATGTTGGATTATTACATATTAATTTACGGACTAAAAAGATTTTTGGCGATTGGAAATAGATAATTACTTTTGAACTTAAGATAAGGATAAACTGATATAAATTGATCGATCCTGAAATCAACTGTGCGATAACTTCTATAAATATTTGAATACCAAATTTTCGAATGGGGAATAATTGCTGAAAAATTCATTTGAGCTCATTTCAAAGAACGATGCTTCTATTTTCACCATCCTGAACGCATTGTTCTCGAAAATGAGCTTCTCCATTGTATAGAAAATAAATCGAAGATTCTTTCTTCTCTTGAAAATGCAACAAATTCAATTATCTCTAGAAACATGGAAAAAATTTTTCACGACTGAAATTATTATAAATTGAAGATTGAAGCCCCTTCACAATAACGTTTCAAAGCTTGACATGCGATTTAAAAAATTTTAAATATCAGACTTGTCTATATACATCAAGCTTCAAGAGATTGTTGCAAAGGAAAAACTTCAATTGTCAAGATCGTAGTGTAAAAAGAAATTTTAAAAATTTATAGTGTAGTAAAGCAATGAATTGCGAATATATGTAAAGTAAATTTGTGGCGATGCTCTTTTCCGAGGAAAAAGAAATAATTCTAATTTTCCATTTGCTAGAAGACGATGAAAGAACATTTTTATTTTTCGAAAAAAAAAAAATGAATCTAGAATTGTGAAAACAGAGGCTTTTAAGATGAATTCAAGTAGATCTTTTTGCGACTTTCCTTCACGATGTTGTAGCAATTTTAGTATTAATAATTTACCAAAAATCGAAAATTTACGAGAGTAACAGTCAAAATTTATTTTCACTATTAACAAATGCTTATTGTCATTATTGTTACTATTCAAAATTACGTGGATTTTGTTCGACCAAGAAAGTAAGGATGATAAATTAAAATTTCATCTGAAACATGGACTTTTATAGTTGTACTTTGTTTAAATAAATATTTAAATAAAATAAATATGAAATATATATTTTATATTTATTAAAAAAAATATTATATATTATATATTAAATATAATATAATATAGTATAGTATAATATAATATAATATAATTATATATTATTTATTTTATTTATTTATTTATATATAATCCTTGCCTAGGCGGCTTAGGATAGTTCCCGGTTTACAATGGGTCTGCATTTTTCTTATTTTCTACTCTTATATATAATATTATATATTAAAATAAATATAATAAATATAAAATATATATATAAATATAATAAATATAAAAAATATATATAAATATAATAAATATAAAAAATATATATAAATATAACAAATATAAAATATATATATATAAATATAATAAATATAAAAAAAATATATAAATATAATAAATATAAAAAAAATATATAAATATAATAAATATAAAAAAAATATATAAATATAATAAATATAAAGAAAATATATAAATATAATAAATATAAAAAAAATATATAAATATAATAAACATAAAAATAAATATTTTAACATAGACAATTTTTCAATTACAGATCGAACGCGAAAAAGTACAAATGGAAGGAGTTGTATAAAATATTAGTCGTATAAAATATTAGTATTAATCGGACACGCGACCGAAAGAAAATGCTTACTTGTCTCTTTTTCCCCTTTTTCTTTTCCACGACAATTTTACGACGTATTGGTGCGCGAGAAATTTTCTTCCTTGGAGCGTAAGACGTACGGGAGGGGCTTGAAGATTTCTAACATGAATGAACGTTTCAGCGTTACTGGCTCGCCGGTTTCGTAATTCGCGTTTCACTTTGCACTCTTCCTTCACGTGCACGTTGGGAAAATGTTGCAAGCTTCTGTGTGAACGGGGGAGGTTCACGAGACAAGTTATTGGTCGTTGGAAAACCGACGAAATTATTTTTATTTGTTTCTTGCTTGTATCGATATCACTGCCATACACGAGGAAATGAAGAATGATAGTAATGATACATATTACTAAACACGATAGTATAATTATATTGAAGAAATCCAAGAATTCGAAATTAGCGAGTGCAGGAAACAGAAACTTGCAAATGAATTTGTGGCAAAATAAGGAGAACAACAAGAGGAAAATTATTGTAAAAAAGTATCAAAGATCGTGAGAAATAATATAATTAACTATATATAATAATATAATTAATTAATAATATAGTTAACTATAATAATAACTAACTTAATACTACTTAATAATAGTTATAATTTACTATATATATATAATAAATAATAGTTATAATTAATTATATATATATATATATAATAAATAATAGTTATAATTAATTATATATATATATAATAAATAATAGTTATAATTAACTATATATATAATTAATGTATATAATAAATAATAGTTATAATTAACTATATATAAAAATAATACTACTTAATAATAGTTATAATTTACTATATATATATAATAAATAATAGTTATAATTAACTATATATATATATAATAAATAATAGTTATAATTAACTATATATATATAATAAATAATAGTTATAATTAACTATATATATAATTAATATATATATAATAAATAATAGTTATAATTAACTATATATATAATTAATATATATAATAAATAATAGTTATAATTAACTATATATAAAGATAACACTACCTAATAATAGTTATAATCAACTATATATAAAAATAATACTGCTTAATAATAGTTATAATTAACTATATATAATAATATAATTAATCAGTAAAATATAAATTAACAATAAAGAAAGATTGACGATTTACTTTGAAAATTTATATCCTCTTGCGTATAGGTAACTTGGAATAAATTGTGACAATGGAGATTTGACTCGAGGACAGAAACTAAATTTACAAAATCTTTCCTTTGGATAAATTTAGTCGAATCTCGAAATTCATGCAAAAATCGCTAACGCAGTAAAGTATGATCTAATTACTGTATTGCATTTCATCATTCGAATCTAATCAATTGGAGTTATCTAGACGAGGAATTTATTTGATGGATTTTCCAACATCTTTGGAAATGTGTCTAAGGAAATCCCTGCCTACTGATTATTACAAATCGTTGCGATGGAAATTTCAAGTGTTCAATTATTATACCTAGGATATTTACATGCAAAATATTTGTCAAAAGTTTTAATGTGCAAAAATACACACAGTGTACATGACACGCTAAAATATATCAAATAACCGGAGCAGACTACATCTTTTAATCTGAAAACATAAATTTGCATAATGATACATAATCTATCAATGATTATGTTAGAAATGAAACTAGAATTTTGTAAAAAAAAAAAAAAATTGATGAATATCATTGACGAATTTACTTTAATTAATGAAAGCCACTGGAAATTTGAAACAATTTCTTTCCACGTTTGCAATATTTTGTTTTGAAACATGTATTGACATAACTCAGAAAAGAATGGAAAAATGTCATGAAATTTGGTAATTAAACGAACGGATCGGATCAGATGATCATAATGTCCTCGAACATTCATCGCCAAGTGCCAATTTCGTACAAGTTTCATCTATGAACTGTTCAATTTTGTGACTGATGATTACAAAGTAAAAAAGTAAAAAAAATTATTCAGTTGATATTGGTCATTATAGTTTCTTCTTTTTCTTTTTCTTTTTTTTTTTTTTTAGATTATTTCCTAACTTCTTCGAGGGCCGAAATATAGGTACGATAATGATATTTTCAAATCTATGATTCTTCTTCTTTTCTTTCTTCTTTAGAATACAAATTAAATTGAAAACTTTGATAATTTCATTAGCTTCAAGTTTCTTATCCTCAACGTCGTTAAATGCTTTTGTCTGTTAAAACTTTTTGTCACATTCGTGAGAATCGATGCGAAGAAAAGAAAAATAAGATGTGTAAACGTGAAAATTTTGGAGACCATTGAATTCCTTCATAATTAATTATTAATTGTATAATTATTAACGTTATAATTTATCTTTATCAATACTAAAACTGTTTACGATAAAAGTATAAAATATCCATCAAAATGAGAAAAGTGATGATGAGCTTCGTAATATAAATTAATATACAATAAATTATATACATAAGCTCTCATTTATATATATTTCACGAAAAATCATTTAAATCTTTACAAATACAGTGTTTTATATTTACAAAATTTCTAATAAAAATTACAAGTTGATTATTTTTACCACTTTTGTAGTTCTAGTTTTGTTTTGTTTTATTATTAGATTATGGTTTTGTTTTGTTTTATTACTAGATTATGGTTATTTACCATCAAAGACTAATATCATTGACGTAACATTACATTTCATTTGCAATTATTTTCAATAAATTTACATTATTAATTTCTAGTTTTTAATATTGAAACTATAAAACGAAATTTCAAAGATTCGCTTAATATTCTTTTCTCAATCGTTATATTAGTTGCATAATATTTTCCATAAGTTTTATGAAATATTAAAAAATTAGAAGTATTAATTATATATATATATTAGAAGTATAATAATGACTAAATTAATATATTTTATTATGTATAAATGTATAACCAGCGGATATTTCTTTTATTCAGTAAATATGTACAGGATGGTGAAAAATTTGCGACAATTAGAAATATTCATATTTCCCTTAAATTTTATTTTTTCTTCTCTGGTCTTTGCAGATTTTTTTAAGATACACGCGACAAGTTTATGACATAAATGTCGTTACTTTAACATTTTAATATAATAATGTAATGATATTTTATTTTATTTTATTTTTTATTTAGTTTAGCGCATCCAGAAGCAAGCAGTGTATGATCTTCCAAGAACCGAAAGATAACATTCTGTTCGAAAGAAAGTCCCGGGACGTTCTGTTGAGACCAACATTGTAAAGACAAAGATGATAGATTAATTATTTACATAACAAATAATCTTTCATAAATAGCTAAAAATAACTTTCATCAGTTAAATTTTATTATTCTGCTGGAAATAAATTTCAAGTCAATATTTTTTGAATAATATCATTTATTCAAGTTTCTCCATAATTTTTGCACTGCCTATGTCCATTATAGTATAATGTTATATAATATATTCTGTGTAATATATAATAATAATACAATAATATATTATGTATAGTATATAATAATAATATAATATTATATATAATATATAGTATAATATTACATAATCAGTATATTATATTTTATATATTTCCAAATATATAATATTAGTATAATATTACATAATCAGTAATATTACATAATATTATATATATTATATAGTATATATATATATAAAATTATATATAATATATAGTATAATATTACATAATCAGAATCATATTTTATATATTTCCGAACATTATGTGCATTCTGTGTATTTCGACATTCTTAAATTTCTCATAAATGCATAAATTAATTTCCCCCTATTATTACTTGTTCAATTTTCATTTCAAGTTTCACTTCAAACTTCCTTCAAACGACGAAAATCTCCTTTCCTTTTTTTGAATTCTGTATCCCGCGCATTCTTTCGCATAATCTTTCATCGCCACGTCTCGAAATTACAAAACAATATTTGACAAATTTTCGGCTTGCTTGCATCATCGAAGAAGTGTCATTCACTAATAACAGATAGCAAGAGAGAAACAAACAACAGGAATGAGATCAACAAGCGCTGAGCTACCGCATTGCTCGAGCTACATCACGTATACAAAGCAAAAAAAAAAAAAAAAAAAAAAAAAAAAAAAAAAAAAAAAGAAAAGAAATAGAAGAAAACAAAGTTTCGGGCCAAACGTTTGAAAGTATCCGAATGATAGCGACCGCGAATGCTTTTCACAATTCATTCCCCTCTCTTTCGGAGATAGGACGGGAGGAGTCACGCGAAACGAAATCGGTCATCGGTTTTACGTAGTACGATAAACGGAAGGCAATACATTAGCCAGGCTAATTGGGAATTTCAGAATTGTGCAAACTTTGGAGGCCCGATTTTCGTGAGTAGATAACGTGCCAACAGAGTTGATACTCTGGAAATAAATTTTAAGTGAATATTTTTTGAATTTATCATTTATGCAAGTTTCTTCATAATTTTTGCGCTGCCTACGTCCATTATAGTATAATGTTATATAATATATTATGTGTAATATATGATAATGATATAATAATATATTATGTATAGTATATAATAATAATATAATATTATATATAATATACAGTATGCAGGTTTCTTCATAATTTTTGCGCTGCCTATGTC
>NW_025110003.1:12706-24877 GCF_011392965.1 Frieseomelitta varia | reverse complement strand
ATAATGATATAATAATATATTATGTATAGTATATAATAATAATATAATATTATATATAATATACAGTATGCAGGTTTCTTCACAATTTTTGCGCTGCCTATGTCGATTATAGTATAATGTTATATAATATATTATGTGTAATATATGATAATGATATAATAATATATTATGTATAGTATATAATAATAATATAATATTATATATAATATACAGTATGCAAGTTTCTTCATAATTTTTGCGCTGCCTATGTCGATTATAGTATAATGTTATATAATATATTATGTGTAATGTATAATAATGATATAATAATATATTATGTATAGTATATAATAATAATATAATATTATATATAATATACAGTATAATATTACATAATCAGTATATGTCCATTATAGCATAATATATTATGTGTAATATATAATAATATGGTTCAACGAATAAATCTGTCAAAATTTATTCGTGAATAACGAATGACGATTTTACTCGAGAAAGAATTATTCGTTATTTAAGAATAACGATTTTATTTGAGGAAAAATTATTCGTTATTTAATTTTATGCACAATTGGGCATTATTCGAATAAAATTTTATTCGTATAATATTTCGAATGAATTCTTCGAATAAAATTTTACTCGAAATGTTTACTGAAATAATGTGAAGAAAAAGAGATCCTTTCTTCACAATTTTGGTTTATTTAATAAATTTGCTTTTCGTACAAAAATTTTTTGTTCGAAAATTTTGTCATGTTTTGTTAATTTGTTTGCTTTAGGCGAGTTTATTATTGTTGCAGATGAAAAAAATGTCTTTACATTCTACATAATACTTTACATAATAAATGAAATTTTATTCGAAGAATTCACTCGAAATGTTATACGAATAAAATTTTATTCGAAGAATTCATTCGAAATGTTATTCGAATAATGCCCAACTCTGTCTATCAAGCGCATGTGTATACATTTTAAAATTTTATTAAACATCATCGGTATAATAACGATAGCCGATTCTCGTTGCTAATGTATAATAAATTCAAAATAAATTAAAAAAAGTTAGTTTCACATCAGCTACAAATCGCAATAGTAATCGAAATTATTAAAGAATGCCATTGAGAAAGGTCACCTTGATCTTTTTCACATGGCATTGTATATTTTCGACTTGATGGGATCTTCCAATGACCTTGAGAGCAGAAATTTGAATCTGATTCAGAAACATTCACACGGCGAAATTAGGTTTGTTTGGTACGCGTTAATAGGAAAGTTTTTTTTCTGTATTTCAGACGATGATTAATTTATTTGATCAGTTACAGTCGATGCTAACGATAAAATATTTAAGGAGACACGTAAAAAATTAATTTCTCATTTCAATAAATAGAAATTCCTGTTTCGTTAAATGAAAGATATTTTAATAATTTTTATTGTTATAATTTGTCGGTGATAAGACATATCTTTTTAACGCTGTCATAAATCTAATTCTTCGTATGAATTAGATTCAAATTTTTGTCTTCTCAAGTCATTTGAAAATTATGGGACATAAAAATACGGTCGTTGAATTCATCTCAATATCAGTTATGTTGGGGTGAATGACCGTGAAAGAGAAAAAATATATACCAGTTCCACTTCCAAAAGAGTGACCTTGGTTTTATTACTCATTTCTTAATTTTATTATTCAATTTTACATACTGCAGTTTGTATCTGTCGTCAAATATAGTAACTTTTCTTTGAAACAGTTTTTGATTACGTTAACAAAAGTGCCTGAAAAATTGTGTTAAAATGAATAAATTTAATAAATTGTCTGTATGTATATAAATAAATGTATGTATATAATATAAAATATGTACGTATATAAAATACGAAATACACAAAATATGTATGTATGTAAAATATGAATATAATATATATGCACATGTATATATATATATATATATTATAAGGGTATGGTTGTGCTTTATCCTTATCGTTCATGCATAATTTTATAAAATTAAAGTTAAAATAGTACAAGATAAAGTTCTATAGGGAATGTAGACATACATCAATCAATAGAACAAAAAAAAAAAAGAAAAAAATATGTGTATAGTATATATATCATTCTATTTAAGAAAGTAGAGGTAATCTTGAAGTCCACTACCTGCAAAATCATTGCTATCATAATTTTAAAATAAAATTTAATAAAATTTCCTCATGTCACTAAAACTGATCAAGTTGTGTGGTTCATCCTATATATATATATATATACACATATACACATTATAAATATTGAAACGTCTGAAAATATGCATAAAACATCAATTTATATTGTTAAATATTAATTCATACTGATTTATCACTGTAATATTTGTATAATTAAATTATATAATAAATAGACTGCGGATGTTTATGAGAATCTTGAACAAAAAGAATTTGAAAGTGTACGAAATCGGTTGAGATAGAAAAAAATGTCTAAAATATCCATAGTATAATACTCGTTGTAACGTTTAACGAAACATATTCCGGCACAAGTTCAACATTTTTAATTGTTCACAGAAAAATATGAATTTGCATGAAAGCAGAGTAATTTCAATGGCTGTTTATTACATATATATATATATATTTTTTTTTCGTTAAATATACTCGCACGTGTGTTCTATATTTTTTATAGATCAATTTCAAATTTCCTCAATATTATTCTGTCTCGCTGTACAGCGCTCAAATGTACAACACACATGACGTATCAATTGTAAGAGTTACGCGTGATTAGGTTCAAATACTTTCGTGAGCCCACCGTATCTGCTATACTGCGCAGTAGAGTGATGTTATGAAATCAAACACCCACGCGATCTATGTATGCGTATTTATAAAATAATTTCATATCTATCAGGCCAATCACGCTCGTCACGGATGAATTACTGCACGAACAGCAACCATACGAAGCAAGAACGATGGCCAGTCGGAACAGTTGCAATTCCGTGACGCGTCCTACTTTTCACTTTTCTCACGCGGGACATCTATTTCCGTAAACGCCCGCCGCGAAAACGTTCCAGATCGAGTCTTTGATTTATGGAGGCGCATGGCGAGACAATCACGCGTTGACACGCGACGAATGTAGCTTTCCTCGTCCCTCTTCCGTGACCAGCTGAAATTCATGCTACGTCGTAACGAGAATTTTTCTTTCCCCGACCTATAGACTTGCTTACGATGTTCCGGAAGCAGTTGAAATTTTTAAATTTTGTCACACTGCAATTCGAGTCAGAATTTCCAAGAAGTTACAAAGATACGTTTATAAATAGATATTCAAACTCTGATTTAAATTTATCGGTTTCCTGAAATGAAACGATTGACGCAAGAGTATAAAAAAAAATATTTCAAGTCAAATAGATAGATAAACGCATTTACGCTATCGTGTATAAATAAATTAGACACTCGACGCTATTAAATTGAAAAGATATTTTTGTTATTGAATGTTCCTCTGTTTTTAATTTTCTACGTCTTGCTATAATTGAGGTTGAATGATTCGTTGAATATAATTTGAAACAAGAAACACCTGTATCACTCATGAACTTTCTGCAATGCACATTTCAATCTCATTTATATCTCAATATTAAATAGATGTAAAGACTTACTTAACTGAGAATTCTGTACAAAATTGATCTTCAGTCATGTTATAGTTATTGCTACTTTAGAAACTGTATATATGCTGTAATTAAATTAAGAAAAATTTAATTGAATATTTTATCATTTGCACTAATTTAATGTATTTGTCCAAATATTTATTCAACGTGTATTGACATTGTGGACACGCACATACATTTGAATATGCATTCATCAACATAATTCTCAGTCCAGATATAAAAGTCTAATTTTCCTTTCGCTTATTTCTTACATTGTAACAAACGCTAATAATAATAGTTATATTTGCAAAAGGTAATTGTAATATTATTACATACTTTGCGTGATTTTTTAATTGAAATCATTGGATATACAAAATACAGTTTCACTGTCATCATCATGCATCACTTGTACAACAAAGTTAAGCAATTACATTAAAATACTGAACACTCGTGACACTTTAAGAAACAAAATAGCCACATAATTAACACCAGTGAATATATCCCTATAATAAAAATCTCCATTGGTTGATTCCATGCGCCGATTTTAAATAAAAATGTGGTTTCAGAATGAAATCTCCGAGCTGGAAAGATTAATGGTAGTTTACCTACTAATCACCATTTCTTTCAAGCAAAATATTTTGAAATTGAATAATGTAACTATCATTATCTTACATTTAATCTTTAATCTCTAGCCTTTTCAACCTCATGAATGTTTAGTCCGTAATAAAATATTGTACAATTAATCTTATAATCAATAATAAAATAATTGGTTTATTTATTAGAATTTCAAAAAGTATAACATATTATAACACGTTGAACAAATGTATCAAAAGATAAATGTCTAAAAATATAGCGTATTCTTAATTTGTTATATACTCTTTATTCAATATTACTTACACTTTTAGGCTTTTGATAATCCTCAGCACTCTGAGAGTTAAAGAAATTTTTCCTTCATTTTCTCACTATAATTAAAAGAAAATTTACCTTGTTATCACATTTATTCTGTACTTTAGCAATCACTAAATTTGCAAAATTTATTTTCTACTATTTATTTAGTTTCACGTAAAAGAGTAAAAGAAAATGGTATCTTTAAAGAAAGTTTAGAACACACATGGATATATTCTACTAGTTTCGTTACCAGTAGTATAAATCGTTTTTAGTCAGACCATCGAACAAGAAACATTCCCAAAATAACACCGTTATGTTTAAATACTATTATCTTAATCTTCTGCACAGTAATTGAATTAAAAACAGAATTCGTTACACAAAGTCTTCAATGTTGATACTTAATAATTTCAAAGATACTCAACATTAAAGTTTTTAATAATCACCACTCTGAACTTGTCGCAAAGTAGTGTAATTAATAAAATTTTCTGTGAAACAACTGAACTTTGATGTATGACTTTTGCTTTTTTTTCTTTTTAAATTAAATTAGAGTTTAACAATTAACTTTTATATATAGTATTATTCTTTTTTTCTTAGTATTACTGGTTGTTAACCTCACTACTGTGTAGTAAGAAAGTTCATTTTAACATATGCTATTCAAAAAAAAACTATCTTCATAGAAATTTCACCAATTTTTCCATAGATTTCCCACGTCTTTTTGAAATTAAGTCATCAGAAAGTTAAAACGTTACGTATCCATTCGATCCATTTGTATCCATTTTCATTTGTTTAGAATCATTTGAAATGTAATAATCTCGATATTTACCGACAGCATGGAACAACTCGCACGCGTTTTCTCCAGAGGGAGCTTAGATACGTTTCCAAGATGGAAATAAAAATAGAAATTTGGGATATTTTACGATACGTGAAGAGAAGATTTCTTTCAGAGAGAGGTGGAGGTTTTTTAAAAACAATTTAAAAAGACGATTTTTTTCGCACTATTTCTTTTATTCCATTTAAATAAACAAAATAGTACACGGAATCACGAAAAAAAATGAACAATCGAAATTGTCTCACACACGATATTCTTGATTTTATGGTCTTTATACGATCATAGCATTGTCTTTAATACTCTTCTTGATACGTTGCTTACGATATTCAATAAATAAATAATACCATAAATAAATAAATAAATAAATAAATAATACCATGAATAAATAAATAAATTAATAAATTAATAAATAAGTAAATAAATAACTTATAGAAAATGTACAATGAAGAACACATGATTATTACACGAAACCTTGGTTGCGATGAAACGAATCGATATTTTCGTGAAAAAAATTATTAACTTTAACAATATCGTTAATATTACATTATCTCTCTATCTCTCTTTCTGTCACTCTTGTTCTTTCTTAGATGCGTCAATGAATTAATAACAACAGTGCTAACATTAAGTAACTCTATAAAACAATAAATAAAATAAATCACAACTTAAATTACAATAAATTAAACGATGTCTTGCGCGAGATATTGTGAAAGATTTCTCACTCAAAAGTTTATTTTACACGTTATGTGTATTTTAAAGACAAAAAATGTATTTTCAATAGGTAGCAGTTTCTAAATCTCTTCGAAATCACTTCTACTCAACTTTTCTTTCCCAGAATTTCTTTTCTGTTCTTACATTGCAATTTATTTTTCTCTTTTCTCTTCTTTCGAAGAATGACGTCGATTTAGAGGAAATGATTATTTAAAAGAGCTTTCTTTGATGAGATTTTGTGAACTGATCGAGTCTTTCTTCTTTAATCAAAAAAAGAAAAAAGAATATTTAATATTTAGAAAAAGTATTTAGTAACTGCTATATCACAAAAATGATAAAGAATTGTTAAAAATGTAATGGACGATGTTTGAAAATACGCAGTGTATCGACCTTTTTACTAATACATTTTTCATAGTGGTTCAATATCACTTATAGTTTTGTCTGACTTTTTATAAAGTTATCATTTCAATACTGAGAATGTTTCATGGATAGACCACGGATGTTTATAAAGTTTCATACTTTTACGAATACAAAACGTTTTTCATACCAAACGAAGACGGTTGAAGAAATGATAGAGAAAATGACTTTACTTATTAAACATTGAAGGAAGCATCGTACTTCAAATATACATTAATAATGTATTTTTGCATTTTTCTCGCAAGTTTTCCATAAAAACGCACAAAAATCCATAGTCTACTCATGAAACGTGAAACCACTGTATACGTCATAACTTAAAAAGATCTAACGAAACCTAAGATTAAAAATTGAGAGATCGTGAAATATCCATTTTCCAGTTACAAAGATCACTCGTCCTTCGTCATCCACGACTATTCTTCTTCGGAAGAAATAAAAATAAAACAAAGAAACAGATCTAAGACATACATATTTCCTTACACGCAACGTTACAAAAAAAGAAAAAAGTAGCGGATCCAGTCTGACAGAAAATACGGTCAATAAATAATAAATAATAAATAGAGCTACTTAAATCGATACTACGTTAAATTACCATATTGTTAAGTTGTAATAAATAAATAAATAAATGTAGCAAAAATCAAAGGGAACTTTAGCAAATTGGCTAAACATTTTCTTGGAATTGAACACGATCCTTCGGGATTTTTCCCATAATTTCTTCCTTGCAGCCAAAACGTATCATTCGTATCTTATATTTTTCCTTCTTTAGTATAATTACTCGGTATCTTATAAGTTTGTTTAAAGAGTTTAAGCTCGGACGGAAGACGGTCCGTAACACTGTTCAGGCGACTTTTAGAGTCGAGAGACCGTATGTACAATAATATTTCTTTATCAATTCTCCTTTCTTCATCTCTTTCCCCAGCGTTGTCCCTTCCTGTTCTCCTGTGTCTTGTCTCTTCCTTTTGTTTCTCTTCTTCTAATTGCTTTTCGTTCTCTCGGCTCTGTTTCTGCGTTCGCCTTGTACCTCAGCGCGATTATTTTTGTAGAATTAAATAAACGAATACTTGTTGTCGACATTTTGTTGGATCTCTTTCAACTTCTGCAATTCAAAAAGAAAAAAAAAAAAAAAAAAAAAAGAACATTCGTGATTAATAAACCAAGTTTTTTTAGCTGAAAAAAGTGAACGATGCTTATTTACAAAAATAACTTGGTTAATTTTTATTATCATCTCTTTCTAAAGTAAACTTCTATTCTTCGGTGGCGATAAAATATTTTCTTTTAATTATACTTTGAACAAGATTCCTTTTCCTTAAAGGAGAATGGCACCTTGTTGCTATAGTTTATTTTTCAGTAAAATTATTCTTGGTTCCAAAATTTCGTTTCATTTATTGTCTCTAAACTGTGAATTTAACAATTTCCGTTTAAATGATTCATGTTGTTAATTTTCTTCAACTTATATTGGAAATAAATGGAAAGAAATTCTTGTTATCTCTTTTTCTGTTTGGATCAGAAACGGGCAAAATGTAATCTCATTAATAATCAATGATTATGATTAATGTGAAATCATGATTATTAAATAATCAATAATCATTGATCATAGAATGATTGTATGATTGTATCAGTAGTTTACTTGTGTTAACAACACTGTGTACAGTGAAACTATATATTTTATCAGGATTTGTTGCAAATATTCAAAAAATTTTCCATCAACTACAATTAAAAGTCTCATCTACGTGATTTTTGAATTGTTCGGATGCAACTTTCTTTCATCTTTCTCTATTTAATAATAAATTTGCAAATGTTTAAGATTCTTCATTATAGGCTCAACAATACAGATATTATTATACAGAAAAAGAATAGATTCTATAGTACTGTAGACATTCTATACATGTACACGTAGATTCTACAGTACTGTGATCTATTACTGAGTTTACTATTTAAATTGTAAGCGGTTTTCACATTGCAATTATATGCCAAACTTAATGTTAATAATAATATTTATAGTGAATAGCACAATCTCGAGTTAAAAATCTCAAGTACTCTAATAATAATATTTATAGTGAATAGTACTCTAATAATAATATTTATAGTGAAAGTATAAACTAACCATTTAATAATTAAGAAATTATTGATTAATGATTATAGATTAGCAAAGTTTCATCAAGATTTATTTTAACAATGATTGAAATTATTATGATTACTGCCCAACTCTGATTTGAAATCAATTCAAAGTTTGAAGAAACTGAAGCTTCTTTGAAATCAATTTTCACACTGAAGCATTGTATAAGTATCTTAAAATAATTATCTATTTATATATATGTTAATTCCTCTTTCAAATTATACTTTGTATTTTTGAAAGATGAAAGGGAACGTTGGAAGAAAAAAATGATATTGTACAGTGAAAAGAAAAGGAAAGTAATATAAATTATACACGAGAAACATTCTGCAATAAAGTTAATGACCGACATTAACTTTATTACACGCGTGCCAGCGAAACCGTTCCATTTTTCTTCATAGCAAATTATCGTTAACCTTATGGTATCTAAAAAAAAATCGGAATTACGCGAGAATCATGATAGATTGCTTCGTGACATGGACTTATATAACTGCGTAGAAGTACTCTTGCACGATATTTCGATAACTTAATAAATAATATTCTCGGGAACATAATTTATTATAATCATAAGAAATGAACGTGTTTCAGAAAATTTTAAGATGAATGTGGAATTCACGGGATTTTGACATTCAAATGTGTTATCGTTCACAAAGTTGTTCCTCTTGAGTGACCGTCAAAAGATTTTAGTTAGTCGGTTACTTGTTATTAAAAATTATGTTAACAACATAACCAGGTAAAAATTGGTTAAATTTTATTGACGAGAGGAACCACTTCACCAATTTTTAAAGTATACAAGTTGTTCATAGCGTTTTCTCTGTAAATGGTGAGTATGAAGAGAAAAACATGGTACTATTCTTTATAAACAACATGACAGTGTACAAAATTATTTTTTATTTTGCACTGTATTTTTATATTTTTTTTTTTTTAGAAATGAAGAGAATTTCCAATTTTTTAAATTCACATATTCTACATATTTTCTTATATACGAAAGTGTCAGTCAAAATTCAATCATCTATCTCAAAATGATCTTCAAAATCAAATAAAATAAAAATTTCGAATATTTTATAAAAATATTTTTTACATATTAGGAATATTCTACGTATTAGTAAATGAAATGGTACGAAATATTGAAAATTTCTTTTTCATTTTTTTAATCTGTATAATTCTCAATATGATTCTGCGTACATCGTTGACAATTATTTTGACACATGCTTTCGTATACTGTAAGAGGATACGTAATACTCTATTTAGAAAATTGAAGGTCATCTTCATTTCTAAGAAGCTGGTGAAAAAAATATTACAGTGGAACAAAAAGTTTTATAAAAAGTACTATTTCCTTTTCCTTTATTTTGATCAAGACTTTATCTGATTCAAATCAACAAGTACAAAAATAAGTTTTTTTGATCAATAAGTTAGAATTCAAAATTATGCTCTTGACAACGTATTTCGGTGAATTAGACTCCTTTAAATAAAATCTAACTAATTTCTACCTTGCAAGTTTTTAATAAATAACGAGGCTGAGATTGTCACTGGAATGTCACTGAGAGGAATATCTTTGATAACGTATGTGAGTACTGAAACTTTTATTCCAAAATAGAAAATATTACATAAAAGATAATAATAATATGTATAATATAGTTTTTTATTGTGTTGCAAGAAAAATGATAAGCACCAATCGCATGTTACTTATGAAATGTTTAATATATATAATTTATATATACATTGAAATGTTTAATTTATATATATTATATATAATATTGGAATATAATATATAATACTAATATTAATATTATATAATATATAATATTATATAATATTAATATTATATATTATATATATATTAGAATTATATATAATTATATATATTTATTAGAAATGATTAATTTACTATGTTTATCGTTAATATACCACTACCATAACGTACCAAGAATACGTTTGTTTAGAATTGATAGGGAATTATAAGCGATTCGCAAGAATAAATATTTCTTATAAAATATATTCCGTCATTTTAAATTACTATTATTCGATTATTTCGAACTCACCACTAACAATGGAAGTATCTTCTCTTCGAGCATATTTTCATCAAATGTGTCAGGATAGTCGGCGATCATTCTTAGTTTACGTTTCAGAGATTCGAGTTTGTCATTCGTGACGGATCTTCGTCTACGACCTCTGCAATGAAAGAAAGAAACGCGAACTTAAAAAAAAAAAATGTTCAACAATATAAAAAAATATATATACAAGGTAAATCTCGTAACGTGACATCAAATAACTCATAAAATATTTGTTGTACGAAAAAATGTTTCAGATAGAAATTGCATGGCTTTCAGGGTGAAAAATAGTACTGTAATCAGTTTTATGTTATTTTGCTTTTTTTTTCAAGATACGAAGGTCACCTTCAACTTTTTAAATGGAATAGTTAGTATTTCTTCCCGAATTCGGATAAAGCGTTGAATTCTACATAAAAAACTATTACACAAAGTAGGGTCTAAAATACACAGTTACTGAGATTAACAGTCTTTTCTAAATGCAATGTAAAAAAATATTTTTGCTAATATGACAGTAACTATGGCAACTATGGCAAGTCACATTACTTAAATAAAAGATTCAGACAGAGTAGTAATAAGAAAAAAACTAAATAAAATTTAATAAAAATTTTATAAAGCAATTTAATAAAAATAATTCAATAAAATATAAAATACAAACTTTTTTGTCGGAGCAACAGATAATTTGTTCATCAATATTGAAAAAAGGTTTTTAATATTTGTAGTAAACTGTCAATGAATACTACTCGACTATAAAAATGGATTTTTAGTTAAATGCTTTAAAATAATTTGTTTTCATATAATTTTTATCATATCAGATTCTGTTTTATCATTCATCTGTTCCTAAGAACTACATAATTTAGCATGAAAGTTGTAGCATTCGATAAAACAACCTCAAACTATTGAAACTAAATACCACATAATTGAAGGAACTCGAAAGAGTTGACAAGAATATTAGTGATATTGAAAATCTATAATTAAAATTATACGAAGCATCTAAATTTCTCAGATGCTAGGAAAATCTTGGAGAATCTAAAAAAAGGAAAGTATAGACATTGTTGCATTTCAATACATTTTTGCAACAAAGAAATAGAGGCAGCGACGATACGTGACTTGATGTATGAAGAGGCTATAGAGAATGAAATTTGAATGAAAAATTAAAGAGGAACCCGAATCTCAAAGCCGGCGATAGTTGATGAAATTGATATTCAAAGCACGTCGTGTGGTATCTGACAATTAAATAACTTCCAGAGGAGAAAAAACTTTCAACAGTTTCAAAAACTATGTGACCCAACAGCCGAAAAGATACGAGATCCATATGTATTGTAATCAACCAAAATCAATTAATATTTATAATATTTATAAATATTTATTTAAATAAATGAATATTAATATTCAATTTTAATATTTTATATTAATAAATATTTATTTAAATAAATAAATATTGACATCCAATTTTAATATTTTATATTAATAAATATTTATTTAAATAAATAAATATTGACATTCAATTTTAATATTTTATATTAATAAATAATATTTATTTAAATAAACAAATATTGACATTCAATTTTAATATTTTATATTAATAAATAA
>NW_025110003.1:0-12173 GCF_011392965.1 Frieseomelitta varia | reverse complement strand
AAATAATATTTATTTAAATAAACAAATATTGACATTCAATTTCAATATTTTATATTAATAAATAATATTTATTTAAATAAATAAATATTAATATTTAATATTTTATACTGATAAATATTTATTTAAATAAATAAACATTGACATTCAATTTTAATATTCTACATCAATAAATAATATTTATTTAAATAAATAAATATTGACATTCAATTTCAATATTTTATATTAATAAGTAATATTTATTTAAATAAATAAAATTTCAACGTCAAAGAAATTCCCTTATCGGAACAATTCTCTCTCTCCCTATTAGTTTGAATTTGATCAAATACTCTCGACTCAAGACAGTAGAATTTGGGTGAAACGCTTGTGCCTGAGAACTCATTTCGGGATTGACTCGAAATTACGATTCAGTGCTAATGTGTCAAGTGCCATCGACCAACTTCCAATCTCTCTTTAAACTCGCATTCCTGAGCATAATTTGCCTGTGACCGTTTCGTCTTTCCACTCGTGCTTTTTCGCAAGTCGTGTCACGAGTTCCGGCGGTGAACAATTCTACGCGCGATGAGTCGATTAGGAGAAGCTCAAAGGCAGATCGCGAAACCGAGGAACGCGCAGCCCCAATCGAATTTGCATCGTGAATTTATGCCCACGTTCAGGCGGTATCGACTCTCTCTCTCTCTCTCTCTCTCTCTCTCTCTCTCTCTCTCTCTCTCTCTCTCTCTGTCTGTCTTTCTTCTCTTTATTTGAAAATGAAAACGCAGCGAAGCGTCCCCTCGCGACGAGCTAGTTAATAGCAATGTATAATATTAACGCGAGATGGCTTCCCATTTCAATTTTTCATTTGATCCCGACTTTGAGAAGACGAAGAGGAAGAAGAAGAAAAACTTCCCTTTGATTTCGAGAAATCTTTTCAAAGTGTCTCGACTTTCAATGGTTCGTTAAACGAAAGAGCTACCGCGCCGTGCTTTCCATTGTTTGAATTTTTTCACCTTTTGATGCATTTTATATGACGTTTACACTCGAGCGACGCGAGAAATAACGAATGGAAGGAAATGAAGAAAACGAAGTGTTTCTACGAACAGACTCGTTGCAAGGGTGCAGATGTTAACGTATCGAAATACGGAAAAAGGGGAAAGCCATTCGTTTCAGCTAGTTTTCAAGCGAATTTTCGTGATCCTGATCGTGCTAACGTGTCTGAAGAGCAATTTATTCGAAAAGCATTGGAACGAAGGTAACAAGGTTATAGAAGCACCATTAGCGTTTCCTCTTCCATTGTCTCGTCCTTTTTCCCACGCGAATCTCTTTAGATTATTCTGTCAACGTAGTTGCCAAATATACAGGCAGTATTTGAAAATTTATCGTACAAAATTTTTGTGAGTACTACACGTATTATGTACGATGAACGAAACATTTTGAAATCTTTTTAATGTTATCACGATTATATCTAGTTTGAAATAAATCATTAAAAATATATATATTATAGTATAATATATATAATGCATATATATATATATATATATATATATATATATATATATATATATATTATATCCAGCCAGAAATAAATATATATATTATATGTATTATTAATTTTATATCTATAAATATATATAAAATTATAGTATATAAAAGTTACAAAATGTATTTCATAAGAGCATTTAAATAATCAATTTGACTCATACTCTACATTAAATTTTTACCAAATGTACATTTCAAATAAATATCTTGTAAATTTATATACTTTACAGATATATATATATATATATATATATATATATATATATATATATATATATATATATATATATATACAGATTATTTCTAAGCATGACCAATATAATCGTGCCAAATTTTAAAATATTCATATCTAATAATACCTAAATTTTAAAATATTCATATCTATTATAATGCCTAAATTTAAAAATATTCATATCTAATCATGCCTAAATTTTAAAATGTTCAATACCAGTGCTAAATTTTAAAGTATTTAATATGGCATATACAAACTTTTTTTTTGTAGTTGAAGATATGGTTGGATAAGTACTCAGATATTTTTAAAAATTGAATGTTTAAACTTGAATGTTATTACTTTTGTTACAATGTTTGCAATATAGGAGTAGACATTATAATTTGTTCTGTCGTGAAATTACTTTTTAATATTAAAGTAGATTATTTATTATTAATGTTTATCTAAGCGTATATTCTTTAGTGACATTCCATTCAATCTTCTTTCGAAGGATTGTTCTACATGATTTTATTTCACTTATGGTGCATTATAATACCACATAACTACATAAACTCAATATTCTATGTTTATATATTATAGAATTGTAGATATTACTTGAAAGCTAATGTCTGACACAGAATAGAAGATATAGAGAAGAATGATCTGTTGTGAGTGAATGTTTCTGTTATTTTAACACGTTGACATTACTTTTTGAATAGCATCAAGAAATTAAAAAATTTAAGAATTAAAATTGAAAATTAAAAAACTTGAACTACTAGATTAAAATAAGATAAATTTTAGCTATAATGTAATATATTTCAAACTACAGTCATTCCTAAAGGGAATAGTATATAAAAACTCGCATGGCGCGTTAATATTACTTTCAATATTTGAATTACGATTTTTAATAATCTTTCTTTAACAATCGTTTGTTTTCAAACTCTCTTGGGCGTCGAATCTCAGAACAATAACTAACGCTCTTTACATTTATTTGATTTTCAACACTTTTCTGAAACGAACAGTGGTAGGTAGGGAAAATTTCATATCAAACGACAATCATTCGACATATGTTTGTCAGTATTTATTTAAATTGAACCTCCGTGAGCAAACATATTATCACAATGTTTACAACAAAGCCGGATCATTCACATCCATGCCTAATTTTTTTTTACTGCTTCATTGTTTGCAGAAAATGTAGAAAAAATTCAAATTCAAGAAGTCTTTGTTATATTGTACAATAGTAGTTCTTAAATCAACGCTTTAAAAGGAGAATGTTTCTCGGAGAATAAGAATTAAAATTTGCTTTGAAAAATTCATGAAAAATTCAGTGAAGTTCTGCTCGAGGCGCAAATGACCCAGATTGTCTATGAAAGCTTACATGTTGCTAATAACACAAGTTTCATTTCTAACTCAATTCTTCTTTACAGAAGAGTTCTTCTTCATTTTCATAGAAATAATTATAAAGAATAATATGACATTGTTCATTTCTTATTTAAACTAAATATTGTCAATTATATGTGACGAGTTTCATATCTCATAAATATTTTTTACCATTGTAGCAAAATTCCTCTTGCCTTTGTAGGAACAATTGTAAAAAATGGCGCTTTTCATAGAATTTTCAATAATATCTCAAATTTTTAATAGAATTTTCAATAGAGATAACTTTCGTAGACATGATTATAAGATTTTTATTAGTATTCCGTACATGATCTACGCTAAATGATTCTTGTAGAAATATTTAATTAATACATTTAATAATAAAACCGTCATAAAATTAAATTAATTTAATAATAAAACCGTAATAAAATTAAATCTATTCTCTAGGAATAGGAAGAAGAGCAAGAAACTGTCCCGCAATATCAACTTTCATTAGTACGTGGAAACTCTAAAAGATATCATCAAAAAAGCTGATCAATCCACTCGTATATTTTTATTATTCCGAGCAGCGCAATCTTCGCGACATTACCCAGTGAAACGAGAATCATTTTTCTTAAGAACGGCGGTACGAAGTTAATAACATCTCGAGGAACATTCAGTGTCTTCCGAAGGCTGCCAGACGACACGTTTCTCAGCATTAGTAGACTGTTCCTCTTTTATCTCACGTGATTCAGCCACCCTCTGTCAGCGTGCGTGCACGTCGGAGGCCTTTGAATGTGGTTTTCTCGCTCCCGTCACGCGAACACGATGCAACAAGTTGAATTTCACCGCCGAACGTGCTACATACTTCTCGTATATTCTTCCTCTTTGTTTCCATCTCCTTTCAACCAATAGATCATTTGACTTGGAAATTCGCGACCGAGACAGAATTAAAAACCGAGCTTCGTCTCAGGGTGGAGCACAAATTTCGCGCGAACACGGTGAAAAGTTTTAATCGAGACCGAAGACAACTTTGTTTTCAAATAAATGAAATATCGTTTCATATCATTAAATGGTAAATTAATTTAATTTGTCTCGTTTAATTTTGAAGTGGTATATTTGAATTTCTATTCTACAAAAGTTATCAATGGCCCTTATTACAGCATTTTAGAATATAAGTATTTCAAAATTAATTAACCCAGTACAAATGCACGGCTATGATTACTGTACGATATCTATTAATAATTATATACGATATTACTATAATAATTATATACGATATTACTATAATAATTATATACGATATTACTATAATAATTATTCCTATTTATCTGTGAACGTGCAAATAAATAGATTTATTTATTGATGTATGTCGTATTGATGATACTTAATTTTAGTATTTAAATATTTTAATATTTATTATTTAATGTTTTAATATTTAACATTTAAATATTTGAATATTTATTATTTAATATTTAAATATTTGACATTTAAATATTTGAATATTTATTATTTAATGTTTTAATATTTAACATTTAAATATTTGAATATTTATTATTTAATATTTAAATATTTGACATTTAAATATTTGAATATTTATTATTTAATGTTTTAATATTTAACATTTAAATATTTGAATATTTATTATTTAATATTTAAATATTTGACATTTAAATATTTGAATATTTATTATTTAATATTTAAATATTTGAATATTTATTATTTAATATTTTAATATTTGACATTTAAATATTTGAATATTTATTATTTAATATTTTAATATTTATTATTTTAATATTTTAATATTTTAATATTTACTTAATATAATTATGCATTTTAATATTTATGTAATCGTACTACTACTTAAAAACAATTCATTTGCAATTTCTTTCCTCAATCATTTTACACTGTCAAATCTGTTCTCTAATAGTTAGTAGTTACGAAATGCAATTTTAAAAATTTACATTTTTCTTGTTACTTGGCGAGTTCGCGAGAACGTATAGACAATATAGACGATGTTTGACAAGTGTCCTGTTCCGGAGATTCCTGAACCTAAAATCATACCACCAGAGTACCTTTTTTCTTCTCATTTGTTTCTTTTTTTTTAAAAATAGACCGGTATTTTTAGCACGACTGTATACACGATAATACAACGGGGGCGGCTCTGTCTTCCTTCCATTTGAAAAATTAGCCAAAGTTCATTCGTAAGAGTCGTTTGTAACGATAGTTTTTGTTTTCTTTTCTCCTTCTCCTCTTTTTCGTAGTAAAGAGATATGGGAAAGAGTTTGTGATTCATGGTATTGTCACTCGGTAACAAAAAGAAAGAAAAAGATTTTTTTCTTTTTTTCGCATCCCACGGTCAACGATCGCGTTGAATTTGAGTGGTAAAATTCTGGTGGCTTTCCTTTCAAAGTTATTGTTTGCTTGGAATAATTTAGAATGATTTATTTATGACATAAATTTGTAGATTTGATCTGAGTGAACTAAGAATTCTTGGAAGAGTTAAGGATAAAGTTCAGTGTTTTACATGAAATTTTCTACATCAGCAATTTATCATTAAAATTAATTTCAACGTTTTGTATTTGAAATTGATAATTTAAAAGAGTTGTAATTTGAAAGATGGTATTGAAAAATCAACATCAAAATGAAAAATCAATCAATTAATTATCAATAACCATTATTGGTCAGAAAAATTTATTTCGGTTATTCATAATTGAATTATTTATAACGAGGACAGCTTTCTTTCGATTGCTCGTAATAATTATCGACAAGAGAAATTAATTTCAATTCTCGTTCTTCATTAATCTCCGCGAGAAAATTACATTACAAATGTAATCTTCACGATTTTTAAAATGTTTTAATACGTTTGCAAAAAATTGTTTCGATCGAATGCAAAATAATACTTATAATTGTTATTGTTTAATTTTTTACTCGTGCAGTTCTTTATCAAAAATTATCTTTCCATTTTGAGAGTGATATCGTCGACTTAAATAATGGACAAATTTCAGTGACTGATTTTTAATAAAAATTTTTAAGATGACTGTTATTATTTTTGGTCTCTGAAATATTATATATTGAAATCATTTTTTGTTGTTCCATTCAATCTGATATATTATCTCAAGTGACACAGAATCTTTTGGTCATTTTAGGAGATTTTACAGAGAACTTACTGTATTTTCAAATGTTAAAATATATTAGTATTATTAAATAATATTAATATTAGTAGTACATATTCTCAAAAGTTGAAAAATTAATAGCAAGATTCCCCGAGTGAACATTTTTTTGAAAAGAAACAGTATTTTTACCATGTTCTTGCTAAATTTTTAGGTTAGTCAATATCAATACATTTTCCCTGTCTTTTTATTTTTATTATAAAATTTTATTATTATAAAAATTTTGCTTCCCTTTTATCAAGATTAAAATTAAAATCTTGAACGGTCGATATTTAAAAGTCAAATTGAAGAAAGTTTTCAATGAAGATATCTGTTTCTTTGTTTATGTTGTTGTTCCGAAGATGTAATAGGAAATAATACTATTATTAGAAATTTTGCAGGAAATTTGATAAGAGCGAACAATAAATCAGCAAAGATAAGGAGCAACTAGTACGAGATATAAAGTGATTACTTACATTTTCTTCGGATCCAACAGGCCGAATGCAATTGGAACCTTCACTAGTTTGCCCTTCATTTTCAGCAATCCTAAAAGTGTCTCTATTTCGGCAAGTCTTTGATCCGATACACGCCTTTGTCGGCTATAAAGTAAACAGCAAATAGTCATTACTAAATTACTAATATTTAATTCATTTATAGAAAATTCGAAGATTGCACATTATATGAAAAAATATGCAAAATATCTAAATTACAGTGTTCTTACGCAGAACAATCCCCTTGCAAGATTCTACATTTTAAATTATACTTTCGAAAATATAAATTCGCATGAAACTCCACTGTCCAACGAATGTCATTCATAAATTATTTTTAATAATTATCGTTATCGACTGATGTTGCAAAAATAAATCTAAAAGTAGACAAATTAAAAAAACTTGATCTAACCTCTCGCGCTGGAATGACGTGCCACGCACGTCAAGAATTTTTTGTCCCAAAATTACAATATTTTCTCAATTCTAAGTATATTTAAATATAAACCCAGGAAAAATAACAAATAATAAATTTATTACTTCTCAATAATTTCTATACAGTGATATATCATGCCGACGAGTTCAAAAAGAAAGCGACGGATTATTGTACACGGTTTGGTCACTCGTTACGGTCCGCAATCAGTGGCCAGCGCAGGTGGCTTGGTTAACCTCTTGCGCTGGAATGACGTGCCACGCACGTCGAGAATTTTTTGTACCAAAGTTGTAATATTTTCTCAGTTTTAAGTATATGTAAGTAAAACAAAATGGGCAAAACAAATAATAAATTTATTACTTCTCAATAATTTCTATATAGTGATATATCATGCCGACGAGTTCAAAAAGAAAGCGACGGATTATTGTACACGGTTTGGTCACTCGTTATGGTCCGCAATCAGCGCAAGAGGTTAAAGGAGAAAAAAATGGTTAATGACCGAGAAAGTACGAATGCTTGTGACTTTTCTATAATCTTTCTACAAAGATCAAGAACTTATTTTAATATAATAAGAACTAATTTTAATATAAAATAAGAATATTATTTTATCTTCATCAGGAGGAATGTATAGTATATTTTTAACTGCGAATTCGATAAATATAACAACAGATAAAGAAACTCGTGTGTAAATAGATAATTATTATTAAAACGTTATCTCTTACAATGAATTGGATGATTATTATTGAAAGAAGATGTAATTTAGTAATTTGCTAATCTGATGATCTAATGATCTAATAGAGGGAAACGAGAGTAGGAATAAAATATGTGAGAAGAAACTAAAGCGAAAATTACAATATAAAGATATTATTAAAAATATAGATATTATTCTTAAATATATATCTCTTATAAATATATAAAAATATTATTAATAATATTATTTATATTATTAAAATATTTTTAATAATATAAAATATTATTAAAAAAACTCATCTCTTAAATATATATCTCTTATAAATATATAAAGATATTAAATTATCTTTTAAAAAATATTTGCGGAACAGGTGTCTGTCATTATCACGAACACGGTTCACTGATCGAATAGATAAGAATAGTTTTCCATATCGAAAGAACAAAAAAAAAAAAAAAGAAAAATGCCTGCAATCTCTGAACGAACAGATTTCTATTATTAGATTCGTGGAATAATTTTCACGTACCGGCAAGGTTCTACTGACTCATCGCGGATTCTTGCGTTACCACTTAATTTCAAGTATTACACAACTAATTATGCGAGGTGTAAAACAAACTCGGCGGCGCGATATAATAAGAATCTTTACAACCGGTTTTAAATCATCTGTTCTCTTTCTCGTTCTCTCCTTTCTCGGTGGAAAGACTTTCTTCTTTCCTCCTGCTTTCAAAAGAGAAACGAAAAATGAAATAAACGGCTCATCAACAATCGTAACTTGTTTTAAATCGGATTCGGTGGTAAATGTGCAGCTTCTTTTTCTCTCTCTTTCTCTCTTTCTTGGTCTTCGTTTTTTTCACTTTTTACAAAAGCTAATAAAGGAAGAACAAACAGAAGCCAGAAACGCTTTATCGAGTCAGCGTTGTGACACGCAACCATGACTTGCGTGCAGCATGTAGAACTTGCAATTATAACAAACTTTCGCGCAAAGTGCTGTGAAATGGATGTCGCAATTCAATCCCGCGAGATCAGCCGTTGGCTTTAAGGAAAACTAAGCTAATTGGCCGGCATGCCTGGGTCCTCTTTCAAATTTTTAATTTAAAGAATCTTTAATGAAATTATTTTTTTAATATAATTAAATAAATATATATTTTTAATTTTAAAAATTTTTAATAAAATTATTTTTTTAGTATATCTTTAATTTTAAAAATTTCTAGTAAAATTATTTCTTTAATATGTCTTTAATTTTAAAAATTTCTAATAAAATTATTTTTTTAATATATTTTCAATTCTAAAAATTTTTAAGAAAATTTTTAATTTTCAATTGCGAGTTTAACATTTTTTCCTCGTCGATATTTAATTGCATCCTTTTGGCGTTCACGCTTGCGATTCGATAATTATAAACGTCACTATGATATGACGAAATTAACGAAATACAATAAACTATGGAATAATTCAAGTAATCAGACTAGAGTGTCTTAAGTTTACTTAATTTCTTTTTCCGAATCTGTAGAAATTTTTAGAAATCGTGAGAAAATTTTAAAAATCAGATAGAAATATTTCATTAATGATTCCTACATTGTTAATTACTTGCATTATCAGTTTTATTATATAGTAAAGGTGTAGATAATTATATAGTAAAGGTTCTCGTTAAAAAATTTCAAAAGTTTCCAAAATATTGATAAGAACTCTCTCAATTACTCTGAAAAATATTTATTTAAATTATATATAAATATTATATATAATTATATATATATAAATATTATATATAAATTAAATATTTATTTAAAATATATATTTATTTATGCAAACGACATAATCTTTAATTCTAGAATCAAACATTCTTTGTATCAATATTAATTTCTCAACAAAAGTATTTCGAAGTCGAACTGTAGAAGAGCAACACTTTTCCAATAAAAGATTTCCAAGAACTGCGCTCTGTTTTTACACATTCTCCCAGAGACGATAAGAAAGGCAACCTCCATTTAATTATAATATATTTTCTTTCAAATACCCCCGCTTTCGATTATATCCCGATACTTGAAGCTTACAATAAGCGATAACGTGGAACTCATATTAGCAGCGAACGCGAGTAAAAAAAAGAAAAAAAAGAGAGAGAAATAAAAAGAGAAACGCGTTGGCGGTGCGGTTGGTGATATTGCAAACTTACGCGAGATTACAATACCGCGTTTGTCGATCGTTGTCAATTTTGTCTTCTTAATCTCCGTTACACATATGCCACAAAGCTCTCAGTATCCTCTGACGTCGTTGTCCATGGGAGTTTCACAGAGGAACAAATTGGTGGGGAAAGGGAAAGAGATAAAGCACTGTCTCAATCGTAATCCGTCGGCTCATTGTCGTTGAAAATTTCCTTTTTGTCAAATCTCGATGAATCGGCCGACGTATTGCAACTTCATAACTATTACGTGTACTGTAATTTCATAATGTGAAGCCTAATCGAAGAGAAATCGATAAAATTAATCGGACAGATAACGATCGCTATCAGAGACTGATCAAATTTCGTTTCGACGTCGCGCTGGGATTTTTCCTTCAAAATCTTGGCGCTGGCAACTGATTGCGGACCATAACGAGTGACCAAACCGGTAATCCACGGTAATCCCTGAACCTCGTCGGCATGATATCACTGGATTAGAAATTATTGTGAAGCAATAAATTCATCGTTTGTTTCGCCTGGGTTATACTTAAATATACTTAAAATTGAGGAAATAAGAGGTGAAACAGAAAGATTTGGGAAAATTGATCGAATTTTGAATAGATGATTGTTGGTATATTTGATTCAAAGTACTAGAAGAACGTAGTGATTTTTGGATAAGCTCAAAATGAGAATTTTTGACGTGATTTCACGTGGGCGTGCAACAAGTTGAGGAAGGTTTCCATTTTGGTTCGGAGCTACGAGATTTTGTCATTTGTAATAGTCGTTAGGTTAATGTTAACCCAAAGTTTTCACCATATATAACCTGTATAATAGTATTGGCTATTTTATCATATATTTTATCATATGTAACAATATATGAAAGAATATACAATAAATCGGTATATTTTACAAACTAATCTAAAAAAACTCGTACAAAGCGTTTAAAAATATTTATTATATAGTTATTTAAATTTTTTCAAAAGAGTATTTAAGAACTAGTGCCTTTTTGAAAAATTGCTAGCTTGTAATTCAGCGAAGTCCAATATCTTAATTTTTTTTTTTTCATTTTTAAAAGTCCAATATTTTAATTTTTTTTTTTTTTGCACCTGCGACTATGCAAAACGATTTTTGTCTCTTACCTAAGCAAATGGGGCGGCGCAGCGTACGTCGTTTTTGGCATCAGTATCACGTTTAAAACGCACAGTATCATCAGCGTAGCAAAGAAATTCGTACCGGTTGCCATTATTCCCTACTTTCTCTTCTCCCTTTTTGCACGAAACGAAAACGAGATTAAAATGAGAAGCGAAATTCGATCAAAGAGTACGAAATATTCCTCAGCGATCCACGATTCTCCTTTCGCACTGTGTCCCCTTTCGCACTTTTGGCGTCTTCTCGGAAGACGACCGCTTCACAGAATCAAACTTTAGCCTCGAACAACGGTTAACAACTTATTTAATAATTGTGCCAGTCGTATCGCGTATCTATTTATTCCGATTTTTTCTCATTCCATCAACATCTGATCCTATTCTTATCGCTTTTGTCTCTTAGTGAACTGTAGCATAGCTTCGCCCGCTTCGAGCATATATACTCGAAGGAGAGTACCGACTTTGCCCCTCCACTCGTGGTCTATACCCCACTCGATCCAAATCCTCCCTCGCGTTTCTTTCCTAGGCTGCGACCCTTTTCCCTGGATCTTTCCCATCGTATCGCGCTTCCTTCTCTCTCTATTCGCCACTCTTATTCGTTCGAGTTGTCTTTCACCTTCGGTTATTACGTTCACGTATCCGGGTACCACGCGAAAAACTCGATCACGGTGCAACCATGTGACGTGAATTTCATTCCTCGAACATAATTGCCCAAGATGCGTTTTTTTTATTTTTTTTTTTTTAAATATACATCTATTTTTTAGATTTATATATATATTTTTTATATTAAAAAAAATATATATATATATTAAAAATAAATATATATTAATATATATATATTAAAAAAATATATATATTAATATATATATATTAAAAAATAATTATATATATATTTATTATATTAAAAAATATATATATTTATTTTTTTTTTAAATATATGTATATTTATTTTTTTTTTAAATATACATCTATTTTTTAAGATTTATATATATATTTTTTATATTAAAAAAAATATATATATATTAAAAAAAATATATATTAA
>NW_025110002.1:119463-121410 GCF_011392965.1 Frieseomelitta varia | reverse complement strand
AACATGCTGAAATACTACGAAATAGAATAGAGCAAGGCTTCCGACAAATTCGAGAAACATCAGGAATGATAGAGAGAGTAATCAGATGAATGACAAGACACGTGCAGGTTTATCTTCAAATGCAAGGTGGTCATTTCGAGCATCTTTTGTAAAAGTAATTAAAACAGAAAATTTATTATATCTCTTCTAAACGAAGACAGATAGGACATATATTTATATGACTTCTTTTCATTATTTTTAGGCGTACAATCAGCTCCCACAAGTTTCGAAACACCCTGTATATAGATTTACACCACACCGGGGGTGAATTTTGCACGGGCGACGATGTCTATCGCTTTTCAATTTTCCCCTAGCGAACGTTGAACGCGAAACGCGTTGAACGCGTCACTGTAAACGAGGCGGAACAGGTAAAACAGATATTTACGGAACAATTGTTTGCCCAGCAGAGCGAAACGTTGGCATAATGTTGGCCGATATTAATTCCAAAAAAAGTACAACGACCGGCTGCCAGGCGGGGAAATGTTCCGTCGGTGTTTCCTTTGTCTTGCAATTTCGATTCCGATTCGAATTACGCGCGCATTGCCGGCGGATCGGTTAGAATCCAGCAAAAAAGAAAAGAAAAAAAAAAAAGAAAAAGGCAGACCCGAGCCAATCGTTCAAACTGAAATTTCAACTTCGCCCGTACGGACGATTTTTCACTCTTTTTTTCACCCCCTTCTTCCGTCGTTCCTTTTCCCAATCGGCCGACTCACGCCTCCTCCTCCAATTCGAAGGTCGATTTAAGATAAAACATCGTGCGGAACGTCGGATTTAAGCTGACGCGATCGTTTCGTCAGGGTCGATCGGGTTCGTTAGGTATTTTACGAAGGCAAAGAGAGAGACAGAGAGAAAAAAGAGAATCCCCTACACGTCGTTAATCCTAATTTCACCCCTTCGAGTCCCCCATTGTCGCATACGATTAAGCTACGTGCTACCACGTAGCTTCGTGGAATAAAGGATCTCGGACGGCGAAGACACGCCTCTCGAATGTCGGCCGAAACGACACGCCTGCCTTTTCGATTTTCATTTTTTTTTTTTTTTTTTTTTTTTCTTCGTTCGCGAGTAATTGGTAATTTAATTAGAGGTCGCTTCGGTTGAGGGAAGATCGGGAGGGGCGGGGGAGAAAAAAAAAAAAATGGCGCCGCGATTTTCAGCCCGTTACGTTCTCGCGCTGAATTAAACGCCAGCTTCGCCGGAAGGGTATCAAAGTAAGAGTTTATTGGTATTTATAATCTTTTAAATCTGCCTTCTCGCCGTAGAGAATTATTGGAGTGAGTTGAACGTGGACTAAGGACTTTTAACGATCTCCCATCGTACGTATTTAGACGTTCGACGATTTCGCTGGAAATAATCGTGAGAATATTTCCGTCGTTAATTATTCTTTACAGCAATAATAAATTGAACTAATAAATTGACAGATTATTCGCGATGTATGTACATCTTCGTTCAAATTGTACGTCTAGTGAAAGATTCTTAAATACAGGATTCTTAAATAAAGGATTGAAATGTTTCGGAAGAGGCAGAAGATCGACTTCCTTTGGTATTTTAAAGGGATTTCAAAAATTTTCAAGTCAATGTCAATTTTGTTTCTTTAAATGAAACCATAGATGTATATTTTGTCACAGACCGAAAGAATATCGAATTCCAAGTAAAAATATTAAATTATTAAATAGAGAAAACTCTCTAAAAATATATATTCTCTAAAATAAAGAAAGATCTCTAGAATTCTCACCAAAAATCTCTCATCTTTAGAATAGAGAAAAATTATAAAATATATATTCTGTAAAAATATATATTTCCTAAAATAGACAAAGTTCTCTAAAATTGTCACCAAAAGTCTCTCATCTCTAAAATAGAGAAAAATTAAATAAAATATATATTCTCTAAAATAGAGAATAAAATATATAA
>NW_025110002.1:117002-119084 GCF_011392965.1 Frieseomelitta varia | reverse complement strand
AAATAGAGAAAGTTCTCTGAAATTGTCACCAAAAATCTCTCATCTTTAAAATAGAGAAAAATTATAAAATATATATTCTCTAAAGTAGAGAGTTCTCTAAAATTCTCACCAAAAGTCTCTCATCTCTAAAATAGAGAAAATTCTCTAAAATTCTTTTAAAAAATTTTAAAATTTTTAAATTCTCTAAAAAAATCTATCAAAAACACAGTTGTAAACGTAGAAAATTCGCATGTAAAAAATTATAAACTGTCGTCTCGGTAGTCCCAGTGTTGAGAAACACTGAACTCGTTTTTAAACCATCTTAAGTAATGCCTCGCACCTAGAATAAAGCATGATTCGCAAGTATCGGAGAAACGTAGCCAGTTTGACCTCGTGAAAATTGAAATGGCGAGCATTATTGCAAAAAATGTGGCCAAGCTCGAACAACCGTAGCGCGAGAAGTCATTCTACCAGCCAATTAACATTGAGTTAATACACGGTAACGAAGCCGCGGGATTTTATGAAAATGGCACGCGTAATCTACGCTGTCGTTCTACCATTCTTTCGCTCTATTTTTCATCCGGTTCATTTCGATTTTTCTCTCTGCCTGCAGCGCGCCAGACTACGACAGTGAGAAAGAGAAGCGATGGAGTTCTGAACGAAGATGATTTCTTCCCTCGGTTTCGCTCGACGTGGCGTGCTTCTCTCGCCCTCGAAAGAGGATCGTCTTGAAAGTGCGCATTCGTCTTCCGAATTAAAAACACGAGGGATCGTTTCTCTCCCGAGATGACAATGGAATCGTCATATTCCTATAAATTTCTGCAAAATTTTCAAATCGTAGAATCCCTGGGAGTTTCGTTACGTCGTCGCATTGTCGCATAAATGCGCGTAGCTCTGCGTCTGAAAATTATGGAAATTTTTAACATCTTTAACGTGGGATCGCGAGTCGCAGTGAATTTCCTAAAATTCATAGTGTTGGGAATTTCGTAAATTCAAATGTAGCTGGAGGATGGTCGCTTCGTCTATTTATATATAATTATTCACCAGTTATACTATTAATTAATAGATCAATAATTATAATTATATATAGACAGTTGTGTACATATTAAAATTTTATACAGATTATAACTATATATAAATCATATTAAATAAAAGGTATTAATATAGAACAAATTAAATTAAATTATATTATTAATTGGTATATTTGTATATTATTAATTAATAATATAATTTAATTTAACATATTATATATTAATATATATAATATAAACAAATATAATAAAATATTATACAATATATAACATTATTAATTAATAATATTATATTGTAATTTAATTTAATATATTATATATTAATATATAAATAAATATAATAAAATATTATAATATAATATAATATATAATATATAACATTATTAATATGTATATATATAATGTTATATAATATAATTATTAATTAATAATATAGTTTAATTTAATATATTATATATTAATATATAAATAAATATAATAAAATATTATATAATATATATAAATAATGTTACATAATATAGTAAAATATTATCCAAAAGTTTCTAATTTGGCTGTAATTTAATTCCAAACTGAAACACGTGTACACGTGGAAACCTTCTTGAAAACGTCTGGAATTTCACCGGAATTTCGCGATAGACGGTGAAGTTCTTCGGAACTCGCTGTTCCACCGGTGGCATGATTGAAATCCTCGGGATTAAGCTCTCAGCTGTCGAATATTTCCCGCCTGGTAGCGATAATTTTCCGTGGATGGAACGCGGTGGTAACGCGCAGGATGGAAAACGGATTTTTCTCTGCCTGTCCTCTTCCCCGCCGGTTGGATCCTGTTAACGTCGTAATCGACGACCCATGAAAACTTGTTCGTCCCCCACGAAGTGTCGGCCCGTTAAGTAGCGACCCCGTAAAATTTAATGGCCGACGCGCGCCTCTCCATTCGCCACCATCCGGCACCATTTCCATTCGCCATGCACGATCGCGATACACGCTCGATAAATAATAAATTCTAAATCGAGTCAGTGTCCCAACCGTCTCATTCTCTCTTTCTTTTTTTTTTTTTTTTTCCTGTTTCGAATAT
>NW_025110002.1:100088-116957 GCF_011392965.1 Frieseomelitta varia | reverse complement strand
AAAAAAAAAAAAAGAAAAAATTGCTGATATCGAGATAACCGCATTATCTTGTTCATCTCGATGTTTTCCCGGAAACATCGACCGATCGCGTAACAAACGATCGAGACGTGAGACGAAGGAAAAAGGAAATAAAGTTAGCAACGAAGCGATGAAACTCGATTGTCAGTTGCAATTGCACGGACGATGTTAAGTCACACGGACGACGATTGGTGTGAAAAAAAATTCTAGGAATATTCTTCGTCGCTTTTGAGGATCTGCGTTGATTAAGCGAGGATCGACAGAGGAGATCGAGCGAACGGAAACGTTTCAAGGAGAAGCGGTTTCGAGACGAATTCCAGTCACGGTCGAGCGTTTGTGATCGACTGCCACGAATGATTAGGTACGTACAAGGTTTGGCTGCGCGTGATGAGAATTTGCATTGTTTTTGAGCGTAATTGAGAAACAGGAGTCTCGAGTCTCGAGTGAATTGCGAAAGGATTGAGAGAGGAACTAAAGTAGAATTTATATCGTCGATTTCTTTCAGTATTAGGGAGGCACGTTGATCCTTCTTGTCGATCTGCAATTTTAGGAGATGATTTTGGATTCTACAAAAGAGAAGTATTTACAATATTATGATAAAATGAAATTGTATAGAAAATAATATATATATATATATAATTACAATTATTGATTATAATACATCAATTTCTATTTTTATTTATATATTTCAATTTTTAATTTATTATATATAATTATTCACTAGCTATACTATTAATTAATAAATCAATAATTATAATTATATACACAGTTGTGTACATATTAAAATATTATACAGATTATAACTACCATATAAATCATATTAAATAAAAAGTATTATATATTAATATATAATGACAATTTAATTTAATATATTATATATTAATATAGTAAATAAATATAATAAAATATTATATAATAATATATAATATATATATATAAAATATAATTACAATTATTGATTATAGTACATCAATTTTTATTTTTATTTATATATTTTAATTTTTAATTTATTATATTATATATAATTATTTACTAGCTATACTTTTTAATTAATAAATCAATAATTACTATTATATACATAGTTGTTTACATATTAAAATATTATACAGATTATAACTATTATATAAATCTTATTAAATAAAAAGTGTTATATATTAATATATAATAACATAATGTAATTTAATATATTATATATATTAATACAGTAAATAAATATAATAAAATATTTCATAATAATATATAATATAAAATAATATAAAATATCACATTATATTATACATAATATTACTAATATATATAATATATTATTAATATTATTGTTATAAAATATTATATATAATGTTATATAATATAATAAATAAATATAATGAAATGTATAATATTTTATATTATATATTATTATATAATATTTTATTGTATTTATTTACTATACTAATATATGATATATTAAATTAAATTATATTATCAATTAATAATATACCAACATATTATGTTTTAATATATCATTAATAATTTAATATATTACACATTACATACATGTATATTGTCATTGTATTACGTATATTGGCATTGTATTGCGTACGATACGATGACGGTACACTATAATTATATACAAAATCGCGTGAAATAAACAAACAACTACAGACAATAGCGACGTCGAACAGAAAAACGTTATACGTGAGCGTGTTCGTCACGTTGCGGGACAATCGACATCGTGGCAACAAATTTGCCGCACGCGCGCGCAGTTAAAAATTCCTTCTCGCCTCGATTATCCTGTCACTCGGCCGACAGGCCGCGGCGATCAAACCGCTCTCTCCGAAATCGGTCGGCCGAAATGTAAAAACGTGTTGCCCCGGCGCAAAGTTGCAACGATGAAAGGGGTAATAGCCGGCAGCGATGGCGAGAATTTTGTTTTGCGGCATTCGAGCCGCGGTTGCGGTTGATTAAATTTCAAGGGGAACTTTTTCCTATCCCCCCCCGTTCATCTCTGCGTGCGGAGTTGCGCGCGTTAAATGAAAATTTCTCGCTCGTTAAGGTCAAATAATTGCGGCGAAACGACGAAATCATCGCATCATTGTTCCCGTTGAAGCATGAAAATTCATTCTTCGACGAGAAATCTCTCTATTTCTCTCTCTCTATCTTAGTCTGCTCGAGGAAAAGAGGACGCAACTGCGGAATTTTGTATAAATAAACACTCGTTTGACTTGCAGTCTGCCAGCTGGTTAGTTTATCCCCGATTGTTGATTATCACCGATATTGTTCTTCGGTTCCGCCTGTCGTTTCGCGTTGGAATATTCAACTCTCGTCCATCTCTCAATCGTCTTGCTCGAGGTCCACTCCTCCCTTTATCGAACACTGTGTCCCTGTCTCCATAAATTTCTTGCGCCATGCACGAATTAACGGACCGGACGGTGAATCTCTTCGATACTTAGCTCTTAAGTTTCGCTCAAGTTCTGCTGATCCGATTTGGCTTCAATAAACCACGATACACACGCTGTGCCTTCTCTTCAGGAGTAGCCATTTTTGCAAGTAGTTTCATTTAACATCTATCTTACTCATCAACAGGCTAGAAACCTTGATAACCACTGAGTACACGGAGCAAATCAAAACGAAGACGTCTCGTCGATTGACTTTCTAAATAAATTTTTGAAATTGTAAAGAGACTTTATGGACTTGCGTCAAAGACATCGTGGGACTATCGCTAATCTAAAGCAGAGGATCACTGATGCCATTGATGTTCTTCTTGTGCAACTAATGGCGCCCAAGAGGAAAAAACTTAAGTATATACGTCTCGTTTTGTGACAATTTCTACTTATCTCTCTTCTCATCTGCCTTTGTAATGAATTTTTCAATACGTAAGGAGACTTTATGGACACCACGTGCAATTTTTCGCGATGTAAATCGGCTTCCTCCTTGGCCACGCCGTAATTGAATGCTCGTAGCTGCATCTGATTACCGTGGTCGGGAGCGTGTACAACACTTCGAGGACACGCGCGCGTATATATACGTCAGCGGAGCGACGTGCATGCACGACGTCGGATGGCCCGCAGCGAGATCCGTTTAGCCATTCATTGTCCCGCACGAGAACGCCCCGCGGAAATGTGAAACCCGCCATCGATTCCGATCCGAACGCAAATTTCTTGCACACGGATCGATGCGTCCCGATTACTTTAGACAGACGCGAGGAATTTTGATGAATTTAGAAAAATTTCCGACTGGGAAATAGCTCGAGGACGAGTATTTCAATTTTTGGTTTTGTAATTGGAATCGTGGTCTAATTGTCGAGTTGAGTAATTTTGGAACAATTTCTTTTATTTTAGTGTCTCCAAGTAAGTAAACCCTGTTTCTCTTTTGTATCACTGTGTCGAGGATACGATTAAAAGAAATAGAGCGGCGAAATTAAATATTATTGGACGTTTAAAGAATAGTCAATATTATTGGAATTTCGAAACAACTGTGAAAGAAAGAGAAATTTCCATCTGTATAGGAGCTTGAAAATAGCAGACGATGATGATTAAATCGAGCTGCGTACATACGTGTAAATGGA
Organism: Frieseomelitta varia; assembly: GCF_011392965.1. Classification (NCBI taxonomy): domain Eukaryota; kingdom Metazoa; phylum Arthropoda; class Insecta; order Hymenoptera; family Apidae; genus Frieseomelitta; species Frieseomelitta varia. Next base: position 113,392 of record NW_025110002.1, on the reverse strand, counting down.
TCTTGGATTAATTCAGGTGAAGAGGAGATGATGATTTTAAGAGTCTTAGTGATTATTAGAAACTATTTTTAAATTTATCAAAATTCTCCAAAGTCCTATCTGTCCATGCTTAAAAATACAATAAATATTTCTCAGGAATATTTCACCCAAAAAAAAAAAAAAAAAAAATGTGAAAGATGCTCCGAAACTTTCGTTATCGTTGAAACATAATTTTATTGGACGTGTATTGAATTTCGTGATTCAAGTCCTCGACAGTTAAACTTACGTGAATTCATATGAAGATCCGCTGTCTAATCTATAGTTAAAAGTACGATGTTTCTCGGGAAGTATAAAAAGTCTATTTTTAAAATTATAAAAAAATTATAAAAAAAAAAAAAAGAAGTGAAAGGTGCGTCGAAATTTTTGAGTGTTATTATTGAAACATGACTGTATCGATCTTTCAGATATACGATATATAAATTTCCGTGATTCAGTCGTCACGATAGAGACGAGGGAAAGGATTGCCCGAGATGCGACGTAATTTACGAAGCAAATTAGCAAAACATCCAAGCTTTAGTATCTCGAGGGAGCGAAATTTCCATCAGTCTGTCAACGCTCTTATGGCTTCCATTGTACGCATTCCGGACAAGAAGCAACGGCATTCAGGTAAACGCACGTGTCGCACAGTGAAACAGCACGTTGTCAGCAAGAATTCCCTGCCTTTTAACGCAAAATGAGCGTAAAAGTGCAGAGCTGAGTAATATTTCTAGTGAAAATATTTTAAATATTATATTAAACAATGGATTCTTCACAATTCAAATAAAATGGTATTTCAAATAGGACATAAAATTTCAGTAAATAAAACATTTTATTCCGTTAATCAAAGTATGAAAAATAAATATATTACGTGAAATGAAATACTTTTTTATTTTAATAACATAAAGCATAAAATAGAACACTTTTCATAGTTCTGAACCTGAAAATAAATTGCGAAAATGATCAATGTAACGTAAAACGATATAACGTAAGAGATCACGTTATTTGCAAACGAAATTTATTTTCTTTTTAAATGCATGCTATTCGCGTGTAACAATGTGCATCGCTCAAAATTTTTGATCATTTAAACTACTCCTTCGTGGACGAAGAATTAAGTCAGCGAAACTAAACAGTCATTCAACTAGAGCGGAAGACGGAACTGTATTTTATTTTAAATTATATTTTTATATTATAAAATTGTTATTATTATATTTTAAAATATATATATTATAAAATTAAATAATTTTAAAAATATATATATTATAAAATTAAATAATTAAAAAAATATGTATTATAAAATTAAATAATTTTATATATTATAAAATTATTATTATTGTTATATTTAGGTGTATTATATTTTAAAAATAATTGTCTCGTGTATTTATATTTCGTAATACTTTGAATTTGCAAATCCTTATCGCCTGAATGTTGCAGTAGTTATTGCACTAACTCTGCAATGTTGCCATCATTGTTTTCAATATCATCACTGTGTGTTTCTATAAAGAAAAAGAAATGGCACAAATATTTTCAGCGTTTCTCAAATAAAATACCAATTGAAATATTATCTCAGAAATTTTTTGCAACAAATAAAATATTTTATTCTGAAATATACATGCGTAATATAAAATGAAATACCTGTTTACTATTTGCCATTTAAAATAGTATTTTCGGCGTCTTTGACACTGACGTAAATCTGTTTCTCTAACAAAAATATTTAAAGCTCGTTTAATTTTTTTTTTTTTATACGAATGAAATTAATCCTGACGAAGGATTTCCTTATTATTATTATTATTATTATTATTATCATTGAAATAATTTTCATCGCATGTGGAGTAATGATTAATGTATGGAATAATGTATGAAACTGATGTTCTTGACACGTGAGCGCAGTAAAAATATTAAATTGCAATGGACAACAGCGTAAAAAATTAATCATTGAAAATTCCACGTAATGCAATTTATGATTCGTGATTTGAAATGTTGAACACAGCTACATCGATGGCTTCCAGATTCCATGAATCATTTTCAGGATCGTGCTCGCGATTAGTATTCCCCGGAATTGTTCACATTTCACATAAATTTAATTACCTTTCGGTAATTTCGTTATTATTAATTTTTTAAATTATTGTTTTCACCAATTCGTTCAATTTCATTTCTTCATGCACGAGTCATAATTTTGTTTCCACAATGTTGTTGCCTTTCGGATGACATTTCCTGGACTTTCTAAACAATCGTGGGTACACTTGGTACAACGTTTGTTTTATTTCTTTTCCTAAATGAAACTCTTAAAAGACACACGACCGATTTATTTTACAAAATCGTCTGTTCTTTCTTTTTTTTATTCGATAAAAATTCTCAGTTGAACTCTCCAGTCCTACAAAAATTCTCAGTTGAACTCCCCAGAGTTGAGTTTGATCTACGTTATAAAATATCATACGATCGATGATTAACTGGTTCGTTCAATTCCTCACTCAAAATCAAACTTTCAAAATCAACTTCCTAGTAATTTCAAGCGTTCGAACTGTTGAAAAGTGTCGCAAACAAACAATCTGAAGACCGATTATTATCTACAAAGAAAAAAAAAAAAAAAAAAAAAGAATACAAAGTTTACATAAATATTTATATAAATTCAAAATTATTTACATAAGTATTTACATTAATAAATTCAATGCTGCCTTCAAACACACAAAAAATAGTATAAACCTTCGGTTTAAAGAAAAGCGAGAGTTACACGTGGGAAAGTATCATTCAAAAGTACCATTCATTCCATACCGGGAGTACAGAGGCACGTTTGTTTATTACAAAGAATCGGCGATAAAAAGAAGAATAATCACGGATTGAGTAACAGGATCGGCGATTATTAACGCGGGCGTAGACAGCCTCGATCCGCTGAAATATTCATCGTCGCGTACATCGCGATAACATCACGACGAAAGTCTGTGCACACCCCACCTCGAGTTCGTTAAATAATTCATTGTCTCATAATATTCGTATCGAGCGTCGTGCGCACATATCGCATTAACCGGGCTGATGTTTATTCAAACCTCGCGGCGAGTAACTACTCGCGTTTCCTCCAACCGCTTTCACGGAGAAGAAACAATCGTCCATTCTTCGAACGCGCGCTCGTTTTCGCGTATTCGTGCTCGATCTGCGTGCATCGATCCCCCATTAGGCGGCCTCGATAAATCCCCATCAGGTTACAGGATGATTCAGAATCACGGCAAGACACTAACTGCAAGTGCAACTACCAAAATGGCCAAAATGACCAAATTTTTTAGAAATTTTTTAGCAAATTTTATTCTACTGCGAAGCAACTTACGATGTTTTTTTTTTTTTTTTTTTTTAGAGAGATTCGATTGACTTTTGTAAACGTTCGTGTTTATCGTCGTATTGTCACTAAGTCTTTCCCTGTTAATTGCGTTTTAATTTCTTTGACTCAATCTTTATAGTTCTCTGCGATAGTATTTAAGGGTTGTTTCGTAGCTTTGAATGGTGCAGAGTGAGAAAAATTGAGCATATATAGAAAAATATATAATATATATATTTATATATTATAAATATAAAGTATTATTAAGTTATATACTTAATATAAATAATATAGACATAAATATATATATATATATTAAGTATAAATATTATATTGTTTGGTCCTTAATAAGTTAACATACACGAATGATATATTTTAAAGAATAACAAGGGGAATATGTTAGAAATTAATTAACCGTTTAATTAATTATTACTCGAATAAAAAATAAACTCCTCTTCAATTTTAATATTTTCCTGCTACTGGTATTGGCACCTCAAAATTTCCGAATAGAATAAAATATGCATTGATACGATGACGTCACCACTCCTTTTCCAGTCGAAAATAAAGAAACTAAGCCGCTAAATAACGTGACACAGTTTTTCTCGTTTATAGAAAACTGAAGCTTCCGACGCCCGATATTTCATTTCACTTTGTTTCATCCGAGTTAAACACAAGGATGAAAAAACGAGAGACACGTGATTTAATCTTGACAATAGAAAATAAAACAAAGTTATCTCCTGCAAACAGCATGATTGGCCCTGGTCTAAAAACCTTCTCATTAGAAAATCACACTTCTCGAATTTTCTATTTTAATCCATTAAGCACCGAGCAGTAATCTATCACAGTATTAAAAAGTTTAATCTATCAAGTACTTCATACAATTATACTATCTCCAAGATTGAAACAGGAATTCGAAAAGAAAAAACAGTCGAGCAGATCCACGGTACAAAAAGAAATCGAATTTGCATGATCCAAATTGATTATAAAAAAAAAAAAAATAATAATAGAATAAAATTGAATGTAAAAGAAAAAATTGAACGCAACTGAACGCAGAAATTGACAAATGGGTTGATCGACCGGTGTTTTTGAAGCGCGTTCTATTTCTACCCTCCCATTTTTTTTTTTTTTCTTTTGCCGAGACGTGACAGATCGGATAAATGGAAGGAGGAGACGAGAAACGATCGCGAAGCCCTCAGTGTTTCCGTTTTATTTGCAGGTGGATTCGTCGGGGATCGCGCTTACGTTCGATGCATGATATTTATCGTGATCCCCGGAAATACAACGCTCGCGTTGAAAGATTCACCGCGTCGAGATCGTTCCGTCTTTAATCGATTCCGACATACATTGCCGCGACATCGATCGACAGGGAGACGAATGCCGTCAACAATAATGGAATTAACGTTGGCAAAAATAATCACAGCAGCCTGCTTCTATTTAAGAGATTCCGCCCTGAATTTTTCATTGCCTGTCGTAGTGAAACGCGGCGACGTTTCATGATTATTGCACGCGGTGAATGTCTACGTTTTTGAATGAAACTCTGACGGTTTCAAATGACGAATTCATTCGGGAAACGTCTCGCTTCGATTATCTATTTCGATCACGCGAATTTAACGATTTATACACCCGGTTTTCGTGAATTAAACCGATTATTAAATTAATTTCATTTTTATTGCCAGGTGGAAGTGATTGTTTGCAAAATATTTATCAGATAGATCATTAGAATAGAAATTTTATTTTTGTTACTAAATACGTGCTTTTATTTCTAAAACTATAAATTGAACGTGGACAGTGTTCTAAGATTTTATAAAATCTTCATCGAATTTTTATCGAATTTTGAAAATTTAGAAATAATGAGAAATTTGGTAAAATTTTTGTAGTCACGTAAAAAACCACTGGCTGATACTTCATATCCGAATCCAATTAATCCAATTGGTCTTAAATAATTGTTGCAGTTTTTTGTTTCATTTATCTGTGACACGAATTCTTTGAATTATATTTATGAATTATATGTGTTTAAACGAACGATTGATAAATAAAAAAAAAAAAGAATGAATAAATAAAAATTAACGAATGACGCGAAAACAATATTTTATATGACATTTAATACCATATACTATATCGCATTTAACAAAGCAGAAGAACAAATTGAACGTGAAATTTCGGTACAAACTCTTATTGAATTAAAAAATTTAATAAAAATAATTTAATAAAATTTTTATGGCCACGTAACAAGTGATATCAATTATTTTAACGTGTTTGAACTAAAGAAACAAAATTAAATTAACACGCGAGCACTGTGAAAAAATATAAAAAGCAGTGTGCAAACACTTTTTCGTAGTCACGATCAGATGTGATATCGATCCTTAAGCAAATAATTTCAAATTGACCGATCCGAAGCTCGCCTTGGAGTAATTTAACCATAGCATGCAGCTGGATAATTGTAGAGTAATTAAGGGAGATCAGACGCTGCTCACTCGCAAAATTTCAGATCGCTCGCGCTCCCAGAACAAGCAAGAGACCGATGAAAATTGCTCCTGGAATCGATCCGCAAAGTATTTGTGTTTCCTGGCCGGAACAAACGGCACCTTTCGCTGCCGAACCTTCAAATGGTCTAATTAAACGCGAACGGGGCTTCTCTTTGCCAGGAATTCCACGGTTAAAACGGCACGGAACTGAACAAACGTCGATACAAACGTCTGCGAACGAACTTGGTTACCATTATTCAAATGATGGCTTTCCCTCTGCTAAAATATACTTGGATAATTAAACTGAGGATCTTATTTCTCTTTCTTATCAAAAAGAAAGATTTTATGTTTTATTTTCTATGTTCTTTTTTGGTTGATTGTTGAATGAAATGTTTGAGACTGCAGTAAGTTACCATTATTTAAATGATGACTTTTTCTCTGCAAAAATAGACCTACTTGGATGGTATATCAAACTGAAGATCTTATTTCTCTTTCTTAACAAAAAGAAAGGTTTTATATTTCTATCTTCTTTTTTGGTTTGTTCTCCGTTCATTGTTAATGAAACGTTTGAGACTGAAGTACCATTATTGAAATGATGATTCTTCCTCTGAAAAAATAGACCTACTTGGATAGTATATCAAATTGAAGATCTTATTTCTCTTTCTTAGCAAAAAGAAAGGTTTTATATTTTATTTTCTATCGTTTTCTTGGTTTGTTCTCCGTTGATTGTTAATGAAACGTTTGAGACTGAAGTACCATTATTGAAATGATGATTCTTCCTCTGCAAAAACATACTTGGATAGTATATCAAACTGAAGATCTTATTTCTCTTTCTTAGCAAAAAGAAAGGTTTTATGTTTTATTTTCTATCCTTTTCTTGGTTTGTTCTCCGTTGATTGTTGAATGAAACGTTTGAGGCTGAAGTAAGTTACCATTATTTAAATAACGATCTTTTGTCTGCAACGAATACTGAGAATATCTTGTTTCTTTTTTAGGGAAAATGTTATATTTTATTCTATATCTTTCCTTCCGTTTGTTCTCCATTGATCAATATAAATAGAATATCTGAGTAGTGTCAGAACAAGTTATTAAAGTTGTTATTTAAAATTTAAATAATGATGCTTTGGTCCGCATAGAATATTGGTTTAAATATCTCAATTCTTCTATTATTACTAGTTTATGTTCTATACTCTACAATATACTCTATTCTATATAATTCCTGTAAAATCAGTAAATTACTATTCTAACAAATATCACCAAATGTTACACAGAATAATTTTTAATTCTGTTAACTCTTCGATCCAAAAGAATGTCTCAAGTCTATTTATACTAATTTATTCTAATGATTATTATTCCAATTTTTATTCTAATAATAATTTTCGTTTGCAATAATAACGAGACAAGTGATAATAGTTTTTATTATTACTCTAGTAATAATTCTAAATATAATATAAAAATTGTCGATATATGCTTGACCATAAATTTTCAATCGAGAAATTTCTTTGTCGTTTCGTTACATTTCTTTTTCTACTCTCTTTTTCATTGTGTCTCGCAAATAAATGGCTTTTAAAAGAGAGAGAGAGAGAGAGAGAGAGAGAAGAGCGGCACGTTTCTTTTGGAAACGTGACGAAATAAAAGTCGCTTTCCATGGTCCCAGGCCGTTTGTTCCGAGCGAAATATTCGTGGCTACTCGCTGGTTGCACCAACCTTGAGTGCATATGAAATTCAAATGAAATATTTATGCGTTCGGGAAAACAGCCTCTGCCGCGAGAATGTGTTCACGGTGCTGGCATTCTAATTCAAAGGAGATACCCGACCATCTGGAAACGTGATAACACAAAGAAATACACTCGGCGTTGGTACAATCGAACGTAAACATTCGTGTCATGCTTTGCATGTGTAATGAACCGCAAATTGTAAATCATTTTCTCCTTCTATTTCTTTTTACTTGTAACTGAACCAATGACGATGAAAAATTGTCAGCAGTTTATAACTTCGTAAAAAAAAAAAAGAAACGCTTGGTCTCGTATTAAAGCTTGAAACTTCTATTTTCAGAGTCTTGAGTTCGTTTCTTCTGAAAATGATTCGACAGTGTCATGAAAATTGTAAAACTGTCTTTGAAAGGAATAAATTTTCTTCCACCTTCGTCTCGGAGGCTGAAATCTCCTTTTTATAAATGTAGCAAGTTTTAAGAGCTTCTTCGTTCGGCGATGTTTGAATTTTTATAATTTTCGGAGAAAAATAATAAATTTTACGAAATATTCTCACTCGTTTTCTCACTCGTTGGACGATGGCAAAATTGCCCTTGTAGAAACAATGAAAGTGGAAATCTTCAACTTTGAAACGAACTGATTGTTGTACAATTTTCTTCCTTCGTTTAAAATTAATCTGAATTTATTTTAAAGTTTAAAAATGATCAATCTATCATGGTTATTGATACAGTTGTGCTCCTCGCTGTCAATTATCAAATTACGAATTTAAGGAACAAAATTTAAGAAACCTAGAATCCCTAATTATTAGATTCGAACACACATCTATCTCTCTCTCTCTCTCTCTCTCTGACGAAGAAACACAGATATAAATGAACAACCACGATCGGTCACCGTTGTTTCGTTCTATTTATCTTCGTTACTCTAGCGAGCTGCTAGAATTGTTGGAAAGAGAACCGATCGATCAAGCGATGCGCGTCGTCTCGCCCCCTCGTGAGGAGAGAGGTGGTGGAAAACGCAAATAACGTGTCAGCGATTAGTGGATTATCACCGCTACAAGATCATTAACGAAAGCGACACGCATCAACCCCGGGTGTTCTTCGTTCCATTGCCCGCCATTCGCGTTTTCGTTCTTCATCAGTGCTCGCGTATAATTATCACTAATTACACGTCTCGAGCCCCGGCAGCTTTCGCTGCTCTTTCTCTCTCTTTCTCTCTCTCTCTCTCTGTTTAATAATCGTGAATTACGAGTAATAAATTAAAGCTCCGCTTAATTACGGGCTCGCGTGTCACGACGCCTGGCCACCGTGTACGAAACAATTTCCTCGCCGCGACGCGGGACAAGACGAGGAGAGAGGGGTAGTTGCGGATACGCGGAGCGGAAGTAGAGAGGGTGAAATGAGTGAAAAGTGGACGAAAGTGGACGAAGACGCGGGGCGGGAGCGTTCTCGCGTGAAAGGGTGTACCTCGGCGACGAAATAAAGGGTGCATCAACCCGCGTTGAAACATTGTTTGCGTGGGGCTTTTTCCATCCGCGGCGAGGATTAATGCGCGAGCCAAGTAGCTCGGAGAGAAAAGGTGGACCGTCCAGGTGACAAATCGCCCGTTGCTCCCCGCCGTTCATTCAACGGGACGCGCCTTTTCCCCTGCGGGGAAAGGTTTTCCTACAGAAGAAATTGTCTGCGGGTATTAACGGGAATGACGTAACGCCCGGTTGCAGCGGTGAAATCCGTGGGGAGCGGAGGAACGCCCGGAACCGGAGAAAGACGTATTTGCTGATAATTGGGACGATTGATGCCTCGTTCGAGAGCAGAAAGGTACGCAAGTTATTCCGGAGAGAGTCTCTGAAACTCAAAAACAGGAAAAAAATTGTGTGACAAATTTTACGGAGATCGTTGTAAAGGGAGGACTTCGATCTTCTGAGCTAAAGTTTCGGGAGATTTTCTGAGTCATTCTACTTATTTTGTCGTTAGATATTTGACCATTTTGTTCAACTTTACTGTTGGAACGTTTGGAATAGAGAATAGGAGAGAAAATGATAAGAACAATCATTATCAGTGACTGATAATTTTATGTTTAAAATAGCCGAAAATAAGTACGCGTTAATTTATATACTCTAAAATACGCAACACTCACTACGTGGTCCAGTGGAACCATGCCGGAGGTTGCTGATGAATGACCACTTTTGTACAGCTCTTGTAGCTGCATTAGGCGATCCAGGAACAGGAACAGCCTTCCACGAATCCAGTGGAAGAATTTGGGCATTTTGTGAACGAAACTCTATTTCAAGAAACGCGATCATTCATTGCCGCAACGATAATTGTAAGAGAAAGATTAACTGAAACAATGTCGCAACGCTAACTCTAAAATTAAATTCAATGAACAAAATTGTACGAACAGAAAGCTGTTTCAAATATTCTAAACTGACTCTATAATTTAATTTACGACACTAAGGCAATGACTCTATAATTTAATTTACAACACTAAGGCAACTATAACAATTCAAATTTACAACACTAAGGCAGCTATGACAATTCAAATATAATTTAATTTACAACACTAAGGCAATGACTCTATAATTTAATTTACAACACTAAGGCAACTGTAACAATTCAAAGTTACAACACTAAGGCAACTATAACAATTCAAATTTACAACACTAAGGCAACTATAACAATTCAAATATAATTTAATTTACAACACTAAGGCAATGACTCTATAATTTAATTTACAACACTAAGGCAACTGTAGCAATTCTAACTTAACTATAAAATAATTATAATATTTTAACTATAAAATTATTATTTTAATTATTACATACACACATACTTAATAAATTATTGTTGAATTTAATACTAGAATTGTTAAGAATTATGTAGCATGAAGTTAGGAAACCAACAAATAAGTAGAACATGTTATAACAGAAGTGTGTGTATAAAGACATACAATAAAATACGTATATATATATATATATATATATATATATATATATATATATACAACAATGAGTTAGTCAGTTACAAGGTTAGAATATTTGTACTGATTAGAATTAAAATTTAACTTTGATATAAAATTATGTATGAATTTGGTATGAAATTATAAATGGCATAGCATAGTATGTTCTGTTTAAATGTTTATATGCTATTGTTTCTTTAATTGTTAAAAATTATATATAATAATTATTTGGTTAAATAATTTTACCTTGAGTTGAAGCCAAAAATGCACGTCTCATCTTAAAAATACATAATACATACACAAATCTAACAACTGATTTAAATTTTTACCTGAGTGAACTTCTGAATGACACTTCTTTTCTGGACACTTGTTTTTTTACAGATGATGTGTACTTCTTTCCGCCATTATAGGTCTGCTCTCCCGCAGAAAAATCGATCGTGAGAAATATCGATTACGTTCGAGAATCATAGGAAGTGTATTGCGTATTTCACCGTTGAGGCGCTGTAATCGCTCGTTTCACACGGAATGATTACTTGGAATAAACCTACGAAATGACTAAATTATTATTGAATTGAATATTGGAATTGTTAAGAATTACTTAGTATTAAGTTAAAGAATCAAAAAAATGAGTAGAAAATGTTACAATAGAAAGCAAAAGCATATTATATGTATGTATATAACGAAAAGTTAGCCAAATTACAAGGTTATAATATTTTTATTGGTTAGAATTGAAGTTAAATTTTGATATAAAATAAAATAACTTTTAGCGCGGTATACTCCGTTTAATAATTTATTAAATAGCTATTATTCCTTTAGTTGTTGAAAATTGTATGTAATAAAAAAACCTGGCGGATTTCGATGAATTGGAGCCGGGAATAAAAGTTTTTATCTTAAAAATTCACAACGCAAAACATAAATCTACCAGCTCTTGATTTAAACTTTTATTTGAGAACTTCTGGATAATTCTTCTGGACAATACTTCCTTCTTTACTGATGATGTGTACTTCTTTCCGCCATTGAAGGTCTGCTGTTCCACTTAAAAATCGATCATGAGAAATATCGATTACGTTCGAGAATCGCAGGAAGTGTATTGCGTATTCACCGTATAGTGGCGCTGTAATCTTTAATTAATTTAAATCCAATACGCGCGCATTTCGAACGAAATGTTAATTTGAAATAAAAAAATGAAAACTTTGATCTAAATCAAATACACAAAATTCACGAGAAATTGAAAAAAAAAAAAACGAAAACATTCATACATTAGATAAAAAATTGTCAGTACTTTAAACTGTTACAATTTCATAATAAAAAAAAAAATTGTAGAACAATTAACTTGATTTTATTTTAATGCACGAAGTGTAATCTCTCTACTTTAATAATCCTGAGTTCATTCCTTTCAAAGATATCTCGTTCGACGATCTAACTGTGGCTGTAATTATTAAAAAGGAAAGATTTACGAACGCGTATCGACAACGAGTAATGGAAATTTCACTAACCTCGATTAGTCGATCGTCCAATTGTTTCAAACAGCGTGAAATACTGTTCGTACGATCTTTTGGGATCGCTGACACGTTGGGAATGTAAGTATCGCAGAAAGTAGATTCTTGCCGACGATATAAATAACCCGATTGATCTTAATCCTTTACGGTCCAAATCGCAATTAGCTTTTCGTCCACGTTGTCAAAGGTGTGTAGGCAGAGAGCGATCTATTTTAATCTATCAATCCTTCTGCCTCGGACGAGTTACACGTGTACGACCACGATGCTCACTGATAACCTCTCTCGCTCGAATATGTTACGCGATTCGAGAAGGGGTATCACCGCGAGCAATTCGACTTCAAACGAATTCGGCGAGCCTGGGCGGGTTTGTTCACATCGCGTTCGAAAAATTAATCATTGCCAATTTACAGCCGGGATTAATTTAATTTCCCCCGCTCGCGATAATTTTCGCGTGCTCGCGTGCTCGCAGCCATTCGCGGATCGAATCAACGCGTTCTTCTCATCGGTTTCTGCTGGCTCTGCACCACACGCCGCTCTGTACCACAACTATTTTGTATCCCCCGGCGAACGTGGTAAACTACAGCGTATCACGCCTCGCAGTTTCGCAATCGTAATTCCACGTTTTTTAATCTCAGCTCCCGTGCCGAGGCTGTGGATCTTTATCATTCGCCGAGCTCGCCCCGTGGGTTTCGTTTCTTCGCCAGCCAGCTTGCAATTATCATGGCCGGCTGCTCGGTCAGGTACGACCATAATCTTCCGCTTTTTATCGGTCACGTTGACCCGCGAGCACCGAGAAGCGGGACAGAACGAATTTCACCAAGGTCTGGCCTGGCTCGTGCTCACCACCTTTCATACACGTGTGTTTATGCATATTTATGCGGCTCTCCCCTCCAGCTTGTCCAGCCTCGTGAGAAATAGTGCCTGCAACGACCCTGTTGCAATCTTTCTCTCGCAAGCTTTCGACTTTTTCTTCTCTCCAACCCCCCCTCTCGAAACTTTGTGCGCTTTTTTTCCCCTCTGTTGTTCTTGCATGTGTTGTTTGCCCCTAGATTCCTTTTTTTCCCTCTCTCTCTCTCTCTCTCTCTTTTTTTACAATTCAGCCACGTCAAGACACGGTCGGTCTCTGGTTGATCGTGAATCGTGCTTGCGGTATCCGGCACGTGTAATTCATCATCTACTTATCGTCCTTCTACCGGCCGGTAATGGTCGATTTCGGAAACGATTCTTTCAATTCTGTTTGACACGCGAGCCAAATAGAAGCATTGCATGCTTTCAGACATGTTGTATGCAGAAAAAGAGTTTTGATATATATATATATATATATATATATATATATATATATATATATATATGA
>NW_025110002.1:81756-99309 GCF_011392965.1 Frieseomelitta varia | reverse complement strand
TTTGAAAGAGTTTTGATATATATTTGAAAGTGTGATTTTGAAAGAATATATATTTGAAAGAGTTTTGATATATATTTGAGAGTATATATATATATATATATATATATATGTTTTGATATATATTTGAGAGTATATATATATATATATATATATATGTTTTGATATATATTTGAGAGTATATATATATATTTGAAAGTGTAATTTTGAAAGAGTATATATTTGAAAGAGTTTATATATATATGAAAGTGTAATTTTGAAAGAGTTTTGATATATATTTGAAAGTGTGATTTTGAAAGAATATATATTTGAAAGAGTTTTGATATATATTTGAGAATATATATATATATTTATGTTTTGATATATATTTGAAAGTATATATATATATATTTGAAAGTGTAATTTTGAAAGAGTTTATATATATATATATATATATATATATATATTTGTAATTTTTCTTCCAATAAAAATATTTCATTATTTACCTGTCGAATTACTAATTTCTAATATTACAGGATGAAGCCGAGTATCTTTGCTTACTCAATTTTATTCGATACTTAAGTGATCAATAGTGATGATATATTCAAAAATGTCATTCCTTTTTGACATTATTCAATGTGCGAAGCACTTTACTGTTTATATTACTGTTTATATAAATCGCTAATTCTTAATACCACAGGATAAACTTTCTCAAAAAAAAAAAAAAATCGGTAGAGAATCGCTAAATTTTACATCCAGTTATTTACAAAATTGTTCATATCTTGATGAAAAGCTGTCGATATTTTAAATTATGCTACTTCCTGAAAAAAGAAAAGAAAGGATCGTACAGCAATCCACTTATTAAGTCTCATTTTAAAATGAGATTAAAAGATTAAAAAGATTCTTTTACTTGTTTCTTTAAAAAACATAGAGGATGGCAAAACGTTTACCATTTTTCGTTCTCCTCGCGAAATTTAAAGTATCCTCAAATTTTCATCGAGTACACGAACGATCGACATTTATAGCTAGCAGCGCAAATACGAGTTTAATAATTCATTCAACGATCTGTTATTTAAAAAAAAAAAGGGAGAAAAGAATCTGAAATCCTTTAAATGTTCGCGCGACTTCTTCCATTCGCCGGACACGATTTCCGCTCGCAATTGACCGGGCGAGGAGGGTTTCTTCCTCTCGGTTGGAAAGGTAGAGTAAAACGCACGAGCCGGATCGAGCCTTAAGTGGCCGTTCTTTAAAGCACGACGCGCAAGAACAAAGGAAATATCCTGCGACTTTCGATGACTTGATTCCCGATGCGGGTGCAATGATGCATTTGTGAGGTGTCTTTTATTCCGCGCGAGTCGATCCTGTCGTTCAAAGGAGGAACAGGCGGAGACAGCCTCGGCGCAGAAACCGTATTCTTCACTTGGTCTTACACCATCAAAGAAGGAAGAAGAACCAGGGCCCCGAGGAAATTATCGATGATTGTTCGTTGCTGGCCTTTGGACAATTTTCCGCGAGTTATCGCCTCTTCTGCATAGAGCGTTCCAAGTTTTCTAAAGTTGCTTCGTTAGTCGTTAGATCTTCCGTTGCTGAGCTCTCGACGATGTTTCACGAAAGTTAGCATTCCTCTTCTTAACTGATATTCAAATTAACTTTTGCGAAACTGGGTTAACTTTTTGTTTTCTACAGTGAGCGAAAGATGGTTGTGTACTTGGTCAGAGGATGATTAGTGAAACAGTAGAAAAGATGATCGGTAAATATTTATACTAGGAACAAATATGTCTGTCGTCTAGTTAATTAACAATTTGTTACAGTACCTATTGTCAACGTGAATTAATGCAACTGGAATAACATTGGCAAACACAAAAGACGCAGGTGAACCATAGACAGCACTGCACGGAGGTCGTAGAAATTACAATCGCAGAAACAATCGCGATGTGGGATTGAAACAATTTTGATTTCCCCTGTTAAACGAAGGCTCTTTAAAGGGAGCCGTTCCGTTTGAATATATAACCGGCTGAGCCACTTCGTCATTCATAAATTTTTCATTCATTCATGAATACATCTTCATTCATAAAACACCGTTCACCCCTGAATATTTTATTCCGTTGAAATTAGTTCGTTCCATAAACAGCAACCTGACAGCCTGCAATTTCAATCAATGTCCGAGGGAGTGTTACGGACTTTTCCAATTCTTTCTTTCAATATACTTTGCCAGCCGTACGTACGTATCCGTTGTTGCGCCATTTCAATCCGCGAAAACACGCCTCCGAGTTTCATTTTTCACTTGCCCATCGATCACCCGCGCCTCGAGGGCTTCGAATTTTGCCCGTTGGGTCAACTTCTTTCAGCGGAAACCTGCAGAAACGATTCCGCCCGGTCGGTGCATTCATTTAGGCAGTTTTATTTCGTCGCGCTTGGGTCTTGCACTTCCGGCGGCTACGTGGACCACGCGGCATACTGTGAAGGGGAGGCTGCTACGACCGAGACCAAGACAAGACGACGACGACGACGACGACGACGACGACGATGGAGAACGACTTGCGGCGGAGTTTCACGAAGAAACTTTAATTTCTTACGAGTTCTGCGAAAGTCTTTGCAGCCGCGGCGCCAATCCTTACCACCTGCCGGGGGAAAATTCAGACGAAACCGAAAAGTTTCGCCGTGCCCCGTGCATACATATAAAACGCGCCCTAAACGTGCTTCGTTGTTCCGACAGCCGTTGTTTCTTCTTTTTTTTTTCTTTTTTTCTGTTTCCTTTTTAAACGTCCGGGAATTTTAAACGACAAGACGAAAGAGTTTTTAAGAGAATGCTTCGGGTTGATTATAATTTCGAAAGAGGTTGACCGTTTTAACCGAAGGGATCGAAATCGAGGGAGAAAAGGTCAATTGTCTTTTCGACTAAAATCGTTTATAAGTTTATAAGTCGAAAAATTTCTCTTGTTGCCAGTTAACTAATGTTCAGATTTATTTACTTGAAATTTATTCCGGTTTTTTCTTTCTTCAGAGATTTGCATCAGAATGTAATTCGCCGTTTTTTTTTTTCTTTGAAATAGTTAAATTCGATTAGGGGACGATCGAATGTGAAACAATGCGTTACACTTTGTACTATTACGAGCCATTGAAATAGAATTTCTCTCATTGATAATTGTCATGAACGATTGAAATAGAATTCCTCTCATCAGTAGTGGTTGGTATCGGTATCGAAAAATATTTCTCGGTCACGTATAATTATTATTTGTTACCGAAATGTTTAATTCTTTAGTCACGTAGTTTTTTTTTTTTTTTGAACTTGATTTAAATAATAAACGAGTTTCAGTTACTGATTCTTTTCTATAAATAACTTTCGTATGACTGTTATTTTTTGTCCTTGCTTAAATAGCAAGGATGATGTGAAATAGTAAGTGTGTACATGATAAAGCCTATAATGTCAGTAAATATAACGTCTATGTCAATTAACAGTAATATGTACTATATTCGAGCTACTTCGATTGACGAATGGCGTACTAATTATACTCATTTCATTTGCCAATTTAATTTGCGTACCTATATTTCGTTTTATATCGATAAAAGCTAAGAAATCAATTTTTACATCGTATGTAAATAATGGCATTTGATTATTCGTTAACATTACTGTTAGTTTAATATTGAAAGAAAATTTTTTTCCTTTTATCATAATTGCCATTCTCCCCATTTCGTTGTCTCACAATGAAGCCACGTTCTGTTTTTAATTTGTCATGAAATATTACACGAAAGTCCAACTTTTACAATACTAAGAAACGAGATTTAATTCGCTTGTCAACTCAGTTAAATTGCGTGATGCTAAATCTGACATGTAACAGTTACAGATGAAGTATAATATAATATCTATCTCAACTACGAATTTTATACACTTTCTATACGCTACAAATTTTTAATGAAAATTTCAAAAATTCGATGTCGATATTTAGAATATTAAATAACAGAATTATGCTACTGAGAGTTGTCAGAATTATTCCACCGTCCAGTAGATTCTGATCTTCGATCTATAACCACTCATCACAGCGGAAGTGGAAATGATCGCTACGAATTACAACTGTTTACTCGTTCGAGGAAAGAAAAGGAAAGTTTAAGTCAATAATTGCGTTAAATTCCCTTCTTTTGTAACGTTATCACGCAATGCCTCGCTCGGAATAACAAAGTAATTCACTCTCAGCTGACACGATGCCGGCTTAACGAGTCGAACGACTTTTCAAACACGCGATTTTATCTCGCGATTTGCACTGTTACGTTACAAACACGATGCTCCGTGAAGCTTGCTTATCGCATCCCAGCGGGAAATCCAGTTCAATTACGGCAAGCAGCAAGAATGGAAGGACCTATATGTCGCGCGTGTATCGAGTCGGAAGGAGGGACAGGGGGTTGAACGAAGGAATTAGCGAGGGGGTGGAAAATGCACGGCCGGAGAAAGAAACAGAGAACCAGAGGCCAGAAGGAAGGGAAAATGATCGCTTAACGGGGAAGTTCCTGACAAAGGGGGTCTCTTTGTTGCTAATCTTTCGGAATGTGCTCTCCCTCCACCCGTTCTGTTAAATCCCTGCGTTTCCTCTGGCGCGGGCCGTGAACGTGTATTTACGATTTTATCGAGCCGGATGAACAGAGGAGCATCGTGTAATCCCGTAAGCAACGTAGTTCTTTCTTTCTTTCTTTCTTTTTTTTTTTTTTTTCCATCGAATCGACCGTGGTACGCCGTGCGACCGGTAATTGCCCGTGGATGTTCATTCACAGTCGTTGCAGCCCTTCCGGATTAAGTATAACTGGAGATCCGTATCTCCCGTTTGGAATTAAATAGTCTCTTTTAGACAATCGCCGATCGCAATGCGATCAAGAAGTTTCCCGGAGAAAGAGAAACTGTAGGTTTTTGTGTGTAGTTCTCGTGAATGAAGAGTAATTTATACATTGCATAATTATAGCCCCTGTCTCGAAAAATTGGGGCCACTTTATCGTTCTCGACATGTTCTGCATTTCTAGAAAAATTAATGAAATTGATAAAAAGGCCTGAGTGTAATTTGATAGTAATTTTTTTTATTTATGTAATAATGTAATAATAATAAAATATACATCATACAATTATAGCCCCTGTCCGAAAAATTGGGGCCACTGTCTCGACATGTTCTGCATTTCTAGAAAAATTAATAAAATTGATAAAAAGGCCTGAATGTAATTTGATAGTAATTTTTGTTATTTACATAATAATGTAATAATAATAAAATATACATAATACAATGTAATAAAAAATAAAATAATATAATAACGTAATATATAAATCATTAGTACATGCTTGTAGAATAGAATAATACTCCAACAAATTATTATTATTAATTTAGTTATCAAATTAGAGTGTACTGGTGTTACTAGTCTATGTTATGTTAACGTACATGAATTAAATTTTGTTTAGGCCATTAAAATTACTAAGAACGCAGAAAGACGTTGAAAATTCTGAGTGAAAATGAATCCCCAATTTTTTGCCCCAGAGGCTGTACGATAATTACGAACACTATTTCAGCAAATTACAAGTGAAACGACACAAATGATACACCCTGCAACATATCAGTTCGATCGAAATATTCCTACAAAATAAAACTGGAAAGATTTCCAAGTGTAAAAGAACGTAGAAGTAAGAGAACAGTCGCGTTACATGTCCCATTGAACCGGAAATCGATTCGGCACAACCGAGAATGCTCAGATTTTGTCTCTTGCTGTTTCGCCGTACAAGAAAAAGAAAAAAAAAAAAGAAAAAAAGATAGAACCGGGCAGACAACGGGTGTCGCATCCGCAACTTGGTCGTCGCGCTTCCCGCGAAAGCGTCTACAAGTGGAATTTTTGATACTTAAAAAGGGCATACGGAAGGGCTTTATGCTAATGGAACGACGCGAACTGTAACGTCTCCGGCGCGGGTACGTAAATGCACGTAGCAAGACGGGCAAGAATGGAACGTGAACGTCGTTGGTGTAGCGCGACGAGGAGACGAGGAAGAAGGAAGAGGAAGATTGGCGCGCGAGTTGGCGAAATGAAACGAATCAGTAACAGAGACGTTTACGATGCCGCATGGAGAAGCAAACCACGTAGGAGAGGCTATTACTGGCGAGGGGAAGAAACGTGGCGAGGGAAAAAAGTGAAACGATTACGAGGAAAATGAGGCGTCGCGGGAAAACGCGGGCGAAATGAGCCGAATGGCGAGGAAAGACGACACGGTGGGCGTCCGCGGGAGAAAAAAAAAAACCGTCGGAGTGAGAAAAATGAAGCGGTCACTGGTGGAGGAAGAGGGACAGAGAGGCAGCAAGAATGCGCAAAAGACAGAGAGGTACAACGAACGTACGGTGTGTGATACTGTAAAACTTCAGAGCAGAGATAAAATGAAGCGACGGTACCAGGTGAAAAGCACGGCCAAACACGCGCAAATACGGGAGCAAAAAAAAAAAAAGAAGAACACGCGCGAAGCGAAACATCGCGTCGATTTGATTTTTCGAGGCGGAAATGATCTCGAAGCATAGACAGTTGAATCTACAGACGGGCACGTGTATGTATGCACGAAAGCGGGGGTAAGTTTTAAACAAAGTGGATTTTCCGTTACGTCGTTTCTCCTACGTCTGCATACTTCACGTGGAACGAATATTTTGCCTCGGATTAAAGAAGCGCCAATGTCCCGGATCGGGGAAACGACGTTCGACGCGATATCTCTTCACTCCGAGATATTTCATTTTCAAATACATAATCGTCCGTCTAACGTTGTTCCTCGAAACGTAAGATGCTTGCCAACGATCGTCGAAGTCGGCGTAATTGCTCGAAATCCGGCCGAGATCGAATTCTCGCGTTCGATAAAATTCGAAACGAGCTCGATTCGAAGAGTCAACTGCTTGCTCGCACGTGCAGAAACGGGAAACCTGAAAGAGGAGAGAGCGCTGGGGAACGTTCGAGCGCGAGTGAGACGGTGAACGGAGGAGTGGTGGGGATGTGCGCGACGTGTGGCAGGGGACGCGTGGCAACACGCTTGGCCGCAGCATCCGCGTGAAGTCAGTCGGCTGTCGGATCTCGTGCCGTGCAGGTCGTGTTCGAGGGTTGTCGCAATTTCACGTTCGATTGTTAAAAAACGCACGCTACCGACCGCGTGGTCGTCGTCAGTCCGTGTTTCTGTTCTGGTGTGGTCTCTTGTTCAGTGTCACTCGACGTTGCTTCGCGTCGTTGTTGCGTGAACGTTTCGTCTTGTGTTTTGTCGAAAGTTTCGTGGCATCCCGGCGACTGGAATACTTGGATGGGCTGTGCAACGTGACAAGCAGCAGGATCATCGGATAAGCGGACTACCGGTGAGTCAGCGTCTAAATTCTACGCGCTGTCGTTAAACCGTGCAACTATTTTCGATGCGAAACGCGATACCGGCTCTAATGAAACCCTTGGTTCGTTAAACCACGCCGGTTCGTCGTCGTCGTTGTCTGTCATTCGTGAGAAGGGCTATTTCGGTGTGACATCTCTCGAACGTAATTCGAGTAACGGGCTATTTGCGATTTCGACTTTCGATTCGCTTGAATTGAGTCACGAACGAGGGCACCGAGTCACGAGTGTCCGAGTATGCCGGTTGATAGAGTGCAAAGCTACGATCGAATCTCACATGTGTGTCACAAGCGTGTAACCTGAATGCACGGTTTTTGAAACATTCGACTAGCCGCTTAGTGAAATATCCCAAAGTACAAATACCTTCTCTCAGTTCACGAATCTCTGACCGGACAACGAGTCCTTGCTCCGATATTTCGCTTTGTAAAGTCAATTCCAAGAACCGAATGGAGCCCAGTTGTCTGTCGCAAAAACGTTGTTTCCATTCAACTCGAGCCCACGTGTGCACCTTCGACATTGTTGTCACTCGTTGTCACATGGACCGGACGCGTCCGTAGTGCTCCAGCAGAGAGAGAGACAGAAAGAACGTGTCAACGGGGAAGCTATTGTAACTGTTGTTCGTTACTTGTGTCGTCGCACGGGCATGAAACACAAGTTGTAAAACCGCGTTGTTGTACGCACTTCGTTAAATCTCGTCGAATCCACGCTTGCGAACGTGGCCGCCCCGGTGTGGACGTTGACACGCGCTCGCGTTTCGAGTTCAAAGAAATCCAACCGGCCGCTTCGTTGAACCGTGGCGAAAAGTGTGACTTAATAAACGCGGCGGTGACAGCCGGCGTTGCAATTGCGTTGTGTCACCGCGTCGCGTCACACGAGATACGTCCCACGTTATTTCCAACGTTCGTCGTCACCGGATCACCTCCCCCCCCCCTCCCCCTCCTCCCTAACCTACCATCATCCTCTTCTCCCTCGCACGTTCCGATATCGCGCGCGCACCTACCAACAAGAGTCGAAACACGCTGTAGCATCTCGCCTCCTCGCGCGTGTACTCGCGCCGTGTTTTTATGCAGTTCCTGCGTCGCGTCTTAAAATATGGAGTTGCACTCTGGAGTGCCGCGTTACGCCAGAGCCGGATGATGTATCCTCGGCGCCCTCGACCTCGGCTCCTCCTACGAGAACCGTCGTGTAAACGGCGTTTTCTTTTTTTACTTGGAATTTTTCGCGACGTATTTATCGCACGTGACCGTGCTTTCTAAAACAGCCACGAGGTCCCGCGAGACCTCGCGTTCGGCGATTTTCCACAAAAAAAAAAAAAAAAAAAAAATGATTCACCTAAAAATGTAGGTATTTGTATTCTGACGTCGGCATTGTAGTAACGGAAAATTGAGTTTGATTTTTAGTAACTTGATTGTTGACTGCGGATCATTACGCGTCTGCGTCACGTGGGTTTATATAGCTGAATTTAATCGTTGAAATTAATAATTTATAATTTATTTTGAACAGTGATGATGTTTATCGTTGTTTCTGAATTAAAGATTTAATTAAATACATTTTCATGTGCATTCATAATTTGTAATTTAAATATATTTATGTTTTGTAAATGTAGTTTACCTTGTATACTATTACTAGTATATCGGTATATTAATATTACTAGTACATATTACTAGCATATTAATATTACCTAATATTAATATGCTAGTAATATGTATAATATTATTAGTAATATTATAATATTAATATGTTATAATATTATTAGTGGATAAAACAGATTTTCAGTATTTCATGCTCGTAGAAATATCCACAATCTAACCTCTAAATCCAATTTAATCAAGTAAGAGTATTCGCAATCTTAATCATGTTGGATTCTCCAATTTCGGGTATTTAATTTCGTGTTCGTTCGAGCGAGTCAGTTCCTTTCATCCTTTGGTGGAAACATTCTGACCCCAAGTTCTCAGTTCTTCAATTTTATCACCATTCAAGTTATCGTTCATCGGTATATATATAATTCGATGCTTTCAATTACCCCGATTGAACGATGGCGCGATACGCGGAATATCCTAATCCTTCGATTTCTCACTTCGTTTACCAATCAATTCCTCTGGTTATCGGGCCGGGCTTCTTCGATTCTTCTCTTATTCAGTTCGTCGGAGGAGCTCCGAGCCTCCCTCATCCCTCCGGATCCTCCAATTTTTCGAGTTTCCCCCGAAGCGAGTCGCGTCGCTCGAAACTTTGCGAAATAGTTGGCGCGCGAAATTTATACCCAGCCGGCTCGGTCGATAATTAGATTCTTATATCAGGAGAAGTTTTTGACCAGGCGTTCGTCCCATTAAGCTCGTTCGAAACGTCTCTCGCTTCTCGTTGCTCGTGTCGTTGACACCCACTAACGATTCAAGAACCTACTTTCCTCTCCTTCTTTTTCTTTCATTCTTACTTCTCAGCTTTTCTCCCCACCCCTCGTACGTTTCGCATTCTCCGTCTTTTGCACTGTTGCGGAGAAAGTGGCGCAAAAAGGAGCACGTTTTTCAGGAAAAGGGAAAAATGAAATGTTATTTTATTTAAGTTAATTTTATGTTAGATATTATTTTATTTAAATTAATTTTATGTTAGGTATTATTTTATTTTTTATTAATTTTATGTTGGGTATTATTTTATTTTAATTAATTTTATGTTAGATATTATTTTATTTTAATTAGAGGAATAACCTAGTTCACGTCTCATTGTATTAATGCGAATTTGAAGGTTTTCTTAACAATATGAGTGTTTCTTGAAAAAAATTGCATTTTTAGAATCTTGACTTATATGTCAATAAATTATAAACTTTATGTTGCAGTGATTAATTAAAAAAAAAAAAAACGGTAAATTAATTGGAAAATGGACATTTTTTTAATTGTTTAAATTATTTATTAAATGCGAGAAGAATATTTTTCAACCATTCTTTTTTTGGTTTCAGTATTATTAAGTGTTTCTGTGTGCACGGAGCGTGATTGTATAAATGAAAGAGCAATAAAAAATGTTAAATAAAAAGAATGCTGTCATTGTGTGAAAAATTAATGAATATGATCAGACATTGTTCAAATGTATATTAAAATATTGAATTTACGCAACTATTAAGATATTTACGAATTTACAAATTTGTAGCTGCAGTATTTAGCTTCTTATAATAATAAAATAAAAAAGTTTTCTTGCATACTTTTTGTCAAAAGAAAACCTGATAAATAGAGGATTTTTATTATTACGCAATTTCCTATCTAGACCTAAGTTAATATATTTTGTTGTCATTTCATTTTTATCAACAATAAATTTTACTCGAAAATTATTCTTTAGGTGTTACTATTTTGTTAATGAAACAAAACTTTGAAACCGAATATTTCATAGTTTTACCAGAAACGTTAACTTTTAGAAGCCTTCATTTGTTCACAATGATAGTGAAGACAAAACAATTCACACGACGTGACAAATAAGGTGAAGAGCAACATAATTTTCTCTTTTTACCGGCCAAATTACGAAGATTTTCACAATCTTATCAACGACTATCTCCGCAACGTTTTCATAGCCGAAAGTCAGAATTTTTATACTCACTGTGTCGTCTTTCCTCGTCGTTTCGCTCTAACGCTGTATTTACAAAACAACTTGCAGTTGTCACGGCACTTTCACGTTTCGTTCTTCTTCTCCATTTTTTTCTTTTCTTCTTTCCTTTTTTTCTTCTCTCGCCCCGATTCACTTCGACGTTTGCATTACGATTGTTCCCCCGAGAAGTTAGAAACTCGGCACCAGAGAAAGAAAAGTGGAATTTCCGCGCGACGATTGTGAATATTCGACGCTCGAGTCGTTCACGTTTACGAGACTTCTTAACCCTGTTAGCCTCTTGAGCGTTCTGTACGCGAACGTACTTCCTATAGGTCACAGCTGATTTGCCTCGCCATCGTTAATGCGAATATAAAATTCGCAATACTTCCCATACTCTGCTAGAAACTCTATTGTTCCCTACCTTCCTCTACGATTTCGTTCTTTCCGCAAATAATTATCCCCGTTATTTTTAATTCTTCTCGTCGTCGAAGTCGCTAATCAATCGTTAATTACTGTTTTAATAAATCAACGTTCTGTGTCGTAGCTGACATACTTCTCATGTGTTTTTCAATCGTCCTTATCTCCGAAGTCATTTCATTAATAATGAAGACATTTCTCACGAACGATCGTCTCCAATTTTAAAGTCTTTATTAATCTGAATTGCGCAGATAGTTGCACAGTCCTCAGTGATGTGAAATTGAACAAATCTAATTTAGCTTTGAACTCTCATCGCGTACAATCTGTGCATGATGATGATATAAAATTGAATGTCTGAGGACAGGTGGTCCAAGGCGATCGAACGGAAATTTAGTTGACGATATAATTGGCAAGTTTGATTATTTATTCTTCATTCATTTATTTCGGCGCCAAAGAGACAAATTCAGTTGGCCAAACTTGAAGTCGACGAGACAGGTGAGAAAGGAAAAGAACTTTCTGTTTTTCTATCTTATTTCTCGTTTTTGTTTTATAATAGAGTGTGACTGCAGCTTGAGCACAGTTTTCACAATTATACGATGTAAAAGTTGCTCTATGAAAGTTAGCAAAATAAAGATAACAAAATTATGGGATCCGTGTTGCGCACAGCTTGGCCCAATTAATGCTCAAGATTTAATCAATATTTAATCATATTTTTCTCTGAAATAGAAATATTCCCTAAATATATTATAATAATAAAATAATATATATATTAAGTTGTATGAATTATATATAATTTGATATATAAATTATTAAAATTAAAAATATTCCCTAAATATATTATAATAATAAAATAATATATTATAATATTAAAATAATATATATATTAAATTATATGAATTACATATAATTTGATATATAAATTATTAAAATTAAATATATATTTAATATATATATATATTAAAATTAAAAATATGTTATAATAATAAAATAATATATATAAATTATAATATATATATATTCTATCATAGAATACATATACTTTCAATCACATTTTTCTTCGAAAATTCAAAGATGCAGGGCCAAACTTTACGAACAGTGTAAATTTCTACGAATGAACTGTATCGTACGTAGCTGTACCTACGTTCTCTTATCATTTGTCAAAGTCTTCCCTGACTCACGATGTACTGCCGAGAAAAATCTAATTTATGACTCTCTCTCTCTCTCTCTCTCTCTCTCTCTTTCTCTCTCTCTCTCTCAAAATGTTTTTTTCTTGCCTCCATTTCTCGAATCTATTCCTCTGCGAAGAAGGACAATGCCCAAACTTCTCATACTTCACAATCGAAATCTTAAGTTGCTTCGCGAAGAAAACGGGAAAAGAAGAAGGTTTGTCACTTCTTTTTTTTTTTTTTTAAATAAAATTGGCGGAGGATGCAACACGCGCAGCTCGAACGCACAGGAACGTAGGAAGATGCTACGTTCGGATGGAGTTGCGTTTCCGGAGGAAACTGATACTCCGGGAAAAGTTTGGTTTTCGGGTAACGTGTTTAGCGAGTTTAGGCGGCTCCCCGGGCTCCCCTAACTTGCACTGAAATCAAAGTTTCGCAACTGGCCGGGCCCGCGCAACGATAGGAAATAATTTTAAAAGTCTCCGGATAAAACGCGGCCGAGTACGCCCCCTCACCGTATGGGAAAGGGGCACGGAATATTGGATTTCTTTATCTCGAAACCTCGATTCGAGCTTCCGTTGTGCCTCGAAATTTTCGATACCGCGATTTTCGTCGATTTGGTTGCTCGATTTTTACGCGGCAACTTCGTCCATGTCCCAGAACTGTTATCTCGAAACTGTTATCTTTTTTTTTTTTTCTTTCAAACTTCTTCGAGATCCGAGTTGCTCCGATATCAATTGAATTCAATTCGAAATATTTGTAATTTCATTTTCTTTTTTTTCTTTCTTTCGTTTCAACACTGATAGAATCTATCAAACTTCTCTCCTGGATTCTGCCTTTCGTCTCCCAAAATTCAATCTCGTATCTGCGCTTCTCGCGTTCCTCTAACATCAAGTTTCTCCGTTTAAATTCCGCCCCTTCTATTTCCCCTAAAATTTCTCCTCGAATCGCTGGCATCTTTTTCCACGATTCCCCCGAATTCGCAAAACTACGAGTCCACTGTGCTTTCCATCCTCCGAATTTCCATTTTCGACTTTTCCACCCAGTTTGAGAAGTTTCAGCCTTGAAACCCCTCGTTCCGCTGTTCGCCTCTTTGAAACTCTTTCTTCGATTCCTCAAATTCACTGAATATGTCTAGACTTTCTTCGGAATTTCTACCTTGGATTCTTCTTTCTATTCCTAAAATTCTACCTCGAATCGCTGCCGTCGTTTCCCTCCAGTTCGTCGGACTCACTGAACACGCATTTTCCTTTGAATGGCTATCTTTCCTATTTTCTATTTCTTATTCCCGTTTCTATTTCCAATTTTTCTTCAAATTCCTGCACTCGTTTCTTCTTTTTGTCGATTTAATCAAATTTACGAACGATGTACGTACTTTACGTCAAATTTCCATTTCCGATTTATCTTTCTGTTTTGAAAAATTCGGCCTTGAGGTTTTCTTCGATCTTCTATCAAGAATTCCAAATATCAATTTTATAATTATGAAATTATCAGATTTATATTTATATATATAAATATAAATATAAATGTATTTAAAATATATGGATATAAATATAAATATGCTTAAAATATATAGATATAAATATAAATATGCTTAAAATATATAGATATAGATATAAATATATTCAAAATATATAGATATAAGTATAAATATATTTAAAATACATGGATATAAATATAAATATGTTTAAAATATATAGATCTAAATATAAATATATTTAAAATATATGGATATAAATATAAATATATTTAAAATATATGGATATAAATACAAATATATTTCAAATATATAGATCTAAATATAAATATATTTAAAATATATAGATCTAAATATAAATATATTTAAAATATATAGATCTAAATATAAATATATTTAAAATATATAGATATAAATATATTTGAAAAATATATATATTTATATTTATATAAATATAAATTTTCCTCCAAATCTCTGCCTTTGAATTCTTTTCCCCTATTCTTAAAATTCCACCTCGAATCCCTGTCATTCCTCAATTCTTCAAAATCACCTAAACTTCTACCTTGGACTCTCCTCCCTACTTTTCTTCCTCCAATCCTTTCCTCTAAACACGTATGTACGTACTTTCAGTTTTCATTTTCGATTCTTCTTCGTACTCTTGAAACTCAATTTCAAATCTTTTCCACTCTAACCCTGTTTCCGCAACTTTTTCACTTCTGCTGTCTCTCAAAATTCACACCCCCCCCCCCCTCCCCCTCTGCCAGAGCGAATTCTCCAACACTCGGAGATCTTTCGGACGAGAAATCAAACAATAAGCAGCGGAGAGAGCACTCGAGAGGAACTCTCGTGGTAGAACGAATGGAACGTTCGAGCAAACTCCGCTCCGGTTCGAATCTTCGGTCACGATAAAGATAAATCGCGTTTGGGGGCAAAGGGGACACGGTGGCCATTGGACGATGCGTTTTCAGGCCATCTCGCGACGCGAGACATACACGGTTACGTCACCGCTCGGAGAAACGTCGGTTGTGATGCGACGGTTCCGCTATTCGTGTCGGCTTCGCCTCCTCGTTCATTGCATCAAAGCCGTAGCTACGACTTTTACGGGGGCGTATCGCGCCATCGGTGGCCATTTTTACTTCGGCAATTTATGACTCGTAAATTTCCTTAGATACCGCTCGAATCTTTTCGTTTCGGGATTCACACAGCTCAGTTCCACTGTTCTTTTTTCTTTTTTTCTTTTTTTTCTTCTGTTGGTTCTGTAGCAATTTGATACCAATTCCGGCCGAGTTGAACAATAATCAATTATTAAATATTTTAAACGCAGTGGTGCGATCTTGACTGATCTTCGTAATCATTCTGTTATTAGTTAATTTCTTAGTAATTAACAAGTTTGTGCCATCCTCTATTTTGATTAAGGAACACTGTAATTTGTGTATTTTACTTTAAAAAACACTGTAAAATATAATATATAAAATATATAAAATTGAAATATATATTGTTATATATAGTAATATATAAATATATAAAATTGAAATATATATTATTATATATAGTAATATATAAATATATAAAATATATAAAATTGAAATATATATTATTATATATAGTAATGCATAAATATATAAAATATATAAAATTGAAATATATATTATTACATATAGTAATATATAAATATATAAAATTGAATTATGTATCATTTTATATAGTAATACATAAATATATAAAATTGAAATATATATTATTACATATAGTAATATATAAATATATAAAATATATAAAATTGAAATATATATTATTACATATAATAATATAGTAATATAAATTATTAGTAAGTACGTGTAGAAGATTATTAATTGAATAAAATTGTTAACTATTAATGTACATAAATTAAATTTCATTTGGACTTTTAAAATTCAAGGACACGAAACTCTGAGTGATCTTAATTTCTATGAATTACAATGTACAGGCACGTTTCGATAATTTTACACGAATTATTTCTTCCCCTTTCCTTTTTCTGGGGGGAGGGGGAATTAGGATCTATTCGAAGCCTAAATTTTTTGCGTGCTTTTGTTGCTCAAATCTTCGATCCTTTGGTTTCGATGGATTTTTGGTTGCACGATGTTTGAAAATCGGATTAGATCGGCGATCCACCGTTTCGTTGTTTTTTTTTCGAGAAATTTCCCGGAGGATTCGAATATCCGAGATAGCATCAGTCTATCTATCATTCTTGCTTTTATCTTTCTCCCTGTATCTTCGTCTTTCGCGACTATTGCTCCTTGGAGAGCGTGCCTCTGCAGCGAGTGTAGTTGTCTACCTTTGGATTATGCCTTGTGTATGCGTTATGGGGTGGCTATGAGTGTCTGCAGTTCGAACGGCATTAGGGGCCACGGAGATAAGCAAATGTGCGTTAAATTATGGTGATAATACATCTGGGAAAGTATTGCCTGAATTTTCATAATCCGCGATCACAGTGACGATCATTTTTAAAGCTCCTTTGAAATAAAGGTTGTGATATATTCTGTAGAGGTAGAATAAAGACACATTATTTCTTCACATCTCCGAAATATTAAATATCTGGCTCTCCCTTTTTTCTCTTCTTTTTACTGGCGATTTATATCGAGTTGCAACGTGTGAAATTTTACGGGATGATTTTTAACAGCAATTTTAAGCCAACGTGATATTTTGTTAATAGTAACAACTGCCACAATCTACACATTTCTTATTTTCCAAATAATTACACGTTTCTTCGTCCATTATTTAATTAAGATAATTGTAAATATCTTAATAAAGGATTTCTATTATTATTCTACTTTTACATTTGAAATTCTTCGATATTAACATATTGTTACATTATCATATGTCGTATTATTGCATTATTATAAAATAAATATAGCACGATTCACGATAAGTGCTGGATATTAAAAATAAAAGTGTCCTACGACTTTTCACTATGTGGACAGCGTTTTGAAAAATTTAAAAAATATAAATTTCAATTTAAAGATTCAACATTGACCTTTGCAAAAAAAGTATCGTCACGTGTTTTCCTCCCAATGTAACATTTTCACATGATCACCTTCTTTCACGAGATACACACTTCCCCCGGATGATTTTTAACAGTAATTTTAAGCCAACGTGATATTTTGTTAATAGTAACAACTGCCACAATCTACACATTCCTTATTTTCCAAATAATTACACGTTTCTTCGTCCATTATTTAATTAAGATAATTGTAAATATCTTAATAAAGGATTTCTATTATTATTCTACTTTCACATTTGAAATTCTTCGATATTAACATATTGTTACATTATCATATATCGTATTATTGCATTATTATAAAATAAATATAGCACGATTCACGATAAGTGCTGGATATTAAAAATAAAAGTGTCCTACGACTTTTCACTATTTATGTAGACAGCGTTTCGAAAAATTTAAAAAATATAAATTTCAATTTAAAGATTCAACATTGACCTTTGCAAAAAAAGTATCGTCACGTGTTCTCCTCCCAATGTAACATTTTCACATGATCACCTTCTTTCACGAGATACACACTTCCCCCGGATGATTTTTAACAGTAATTT
>NW_025110002.1:78467-80779 GCF_011392965.1 Frieseomelitta varia | reverse complement strand
CCCAATGTAACATTTTCACATGATCACCTTCTTTCACAAGATACACACTTGCACCGGAAGATTGAAGCAGAACACCCCTTCCCGCCGTCCTAAATCCCAAATCAAACAGACCTGAAACAAGTTGCCGAGCCGTGTCACGCGTGCGATTATCACCGCGACTAACAGGAAACGCGACACCCAAATCGTCCCCATAAAACAATTATCCAAGCGTCATCCCCATTCGCCGAGCGAATAACGACCAATTATCGCAACTTCAGTCCCCCTGCGTGACCGCCATAAAAGCTGCCTGCTACTTTTCCACGGGTTTACCCGAGACTGTACGACAAAACGAAACTTCGTACGACCAGGAGTGAAAGAGCGTGGGAGGGGGGGTGGTGTAACTTTCCACCCATTCACCCCCCCCAGAAGGGGGGGGGAGGTGGAAGAGGGTGAAAAGCGGCGCGCAGCTCGCGAACGGCTGCCGCGTTTCTCATAATCGTAAACACAGCCACGCTGGGAAAGCAAACTTCTCCCGTAGCATCAGTCCTGATAACGCGTTTAAGCTCGGCTTAATCCGGATTGTTATTTCTTTCGCCGGTTATTATACGGAGGCGAGCCACGCCGGAAGTTACTCCGTCGTTTCACGGCGGCAGGGGGGGGGGGAGGGAACTCGACGTGTAACCAACCCCTCCGACGCCAAACCGGTTTCATCTGGTTTCATCGTGCAGGTTTATCAGAGACTCTCTGTCTTTCTTTTTCCCTCTCTCTCTCTCTTTCCCCCTTCCTTACCCGACGATGAAAATTGTAAAAGGGTTTGGTTTTATTGTCCGAGTTCTACTTCTGCTCGCCAACTTGGCCCGGGGAATCGGTTTAACGATTTCGATTAGGGGAGGCACTCTACGGTTCTCCAGCCCGGGCTGACGAGTTGTTGATCTTTCGTTGGTAATTCGTAGTAAAGGAAATTGCTCGGTGTGTTTTTGGAACCGGGGGGGATGTTCCGAACGAAGTGGATGTTGGAGATGTTGATTTTAAGTATCTTTCGCCGGCGCGAGTTTTCGTTTTTCTCTCGTTCGGAAACAGGTGTTTCTCTTCGAGGATGAGCGAGGAGAATGTGATTCTCTGTCAAGGTGTTAGGGAAAGTACTGTTTTCTTTTTCTTTTTAATTTAAAATATTATGTATTAAAATTAATATTAATATTTAATACATAATATTTAATATTTTTATTATATGTTTAATATTAATATTTTAATATATAATATTAATGTATAATATTTAATACATAATGTTAATATTTAATATTTTAATATATAATATTAATATTTAATGTTTAATATTTTAATATAATATTAATATTTAATATTTAATATTTAATATTTTAATATATAATATTAATATTTAATATTTAATATTTTAATATATGACATTAATATTTAATATTTAATATTTTAATATATGACATTAATATTTAATATTTTAATTATATACTAAAATTAATATTTAATATTTTAATTTTATGTTAAAATTAATATTTTAAAATATTGAAATATTTGAAAAAAATTTTCTTTTTTCTCTCGGAACAGATGTTTCGCTGTTTCGTTTCGGCGAGACGAGCGAATGCGATTCTGTCGGGTGTAAGGGAAAATTCTGTCGTTTTTTCCTTTTTTCTTTCTAATTCAGAGTCTAGTATACTTTTTCATCGCATAAAAATTAATCAATTTATATAAAATGAATAAAATAAATTAATTTTTCGTTCTTTACATTTAAATTAATCTGTTATGTACTTTCTTTCGTTAGATATCACTTTCTGCTAACGTTGTGGACATTTATTTCTTCTCTAGTGAAGAATTGTTCCATCCTTTAATGCAATAGCCAATATTTATAATATAACCTTCTCGAAATTGCTGAATTTGTTTTTAATTTTTTTGTTATTAACAAAATTTTGTAAGCTACGGAAAAGATAATAGTGCGAGATTCCACGCTCTTTAATTTTTTTCACCGTTTGTTGTGCCCATATGTGGCTTGGCAATAACAATAACAACAATTTCTACCGCTTAATAATAACAGGATAAATACTTTTTAAACTGACCCAAGTATTGTTTCAATAACTATCATCGTCTACCAACAGAAAAGACTCAGAAAGTCGATATTGCAGAAAACGACAGAACTTTTCCCTACGCCCAATGTACACGAATTGTTACGTACCGTTTCTTTTTTAACAGTCTGATCAATTTTATCAATATACTCATATACCAGATCGATTATCCGAATCCAGACTTTTAATATTTAAAACACCAAAAAAAAAAAAAAAAAAAAAAAAAAAAAAAAAAAAAAA
>NW_025110002.1:73321-78008 GCF_011392965.1 Frieseomelitta varia | reverse complement strand
AAAAAAAAAAAGAAAAGAAAAAATGTGTAGAAACGTCCGGATTTTTGGGCGAAAAAATCCGGAGTGTTAATGCTCTTTGTTCTGGATTTGTGGTTTTACAATTGTGGCAGCTTTAGCACACACGAACACGTGTACACCGACAGATATTGCAACGCAATGTTTCAGCTAGTCTAACAGAGTAAGAGTGTTTAAAAATCTACAATCGTTGAAAATCCTACAAAGTCGCGCAGGCACGTTATTGCTCATTGATTACTGAAAATCACCGAACGTTCACGTTCGCATCATCGATCACTAATCGCTGAGAATTATGTGGGTACATTTGCACGCGATGCCGCATCCGCGTTATCAGTCATTGATTACTGAAAATCACGCGACGCTACGGTTACATCATCGATCATTATCATAGTATTATCATAGTATTAAGGTAATAGTTATTAAAGGGAACGATTCGAGCAATTTTCATTGCCGATTGAATTGGAAGAAACAGACTGTTTCTTCAACATCTCTGATTATCTACTGATTCTTTTCAAATCGTTTCACGTCGTTTTTAAACGAAAACAGAAATCGCAAATATTTGAATAGTTGAATATTTCTGTTTGAGTATTTCTTTAGTATAAATAATATTCGTGTATACGTACAGTATTAAAAACAAATACTCTTAATTTCTTAATACAAATTTCTCGATTCGCTCAGTGCGAAGTTACTCTTCCAAATAATAATAATAAATTAGCAGAGATGATTCGCCATTTCAAATTATTATTATTTTTTCTTTTAAATTTAAAAATCGCAAATATTTGAATAGTCGAATATTTCTGTTTCGATTTTGGGTAGAAATAACATTCGTACATAAAACGTACGGTATTAAAAACAAATACTCTTAATTACTTAATACAAATTTCTCGATTTGCTCAGTGCGAAGTTACTCTTCCAAACAAAAGTAACAAATTACCAGAGATGATTCGCCATTTCAAATATTTTTTATTTTATTTTATCTCTGTTTCAAAGTCAAAATTTCTACCCAACCTTGGTATAAACAATATTCACATAAAAAAAAAAAACGTGTAAAACGTACAGTATATTAAAAGCCGTATATATTCCTTAATTCTGTAACGCACATTCCACGTTGCATAATGTATTTCGTTACACGAGTTCAAAAGCACGATCTCTCTACTCTCTTTACCCTATGTATATTACATTCCGCTACCGCCCATTTATCTCTTCGCAAAAATACACCGGGAAATTGCTTTCATCGTTTCATCTACTCGTTCTGCGCATACAATTTCGGTAGTACGTTATAGTTGGCAAGATTCCGGTTAACCTTGAACGATATTCACGCGCTGGAATTACACGAGACTCTGAATAGATGGATAGATAGCTCTGGATAGCTGGAGCGAGAGGAGGCGTAGGCGTCCTCTCCATTTTGGTTCACGCGATCCGAACAAGAGAGCCTCCCCCTCTTTTGTTACAATCATCATCGAGCTTTTAGACAAGACCAAGCAATCATTGCCGTTTGTGCGTCGTTGCTGTAATTTCTGCCCGAGAAATTCCTGCCATTTTCCTTTTGTATTTAATACCACGCTTCGCGATAATTCTCCGATCTTTCGTTTCGTTTCCATCTGTCTCAAGAATATCGAGCACCCTTCGGAATTCGAGATCGTTCAATCGTTTAAAATTAATCGTGAAAATTTGCAGTGAAAGATATATTTTATTTATTATTTATGTATATTTATATTTATGTTTATATTTATATTTATTTATATATGTTTTATATATTAGCAGTAATTAAAAATTAATAATATTATTTATAGTCGAAAGTAATGAAAATGGATTTTTTCAAAAGTAAATAAGTAAAATGTATTTTGTATCGGGGTTAATTAATTCATTTTAATAATTTTATTATCTCGAAAGTAAATGATGTAAATATATATGTACATATATTTTTTTTTTTGTAAAAAAATAGATATATATATATATATATATATATATATATATATATATATATATATATATATATATATATATATATATATATATATATATATATATATATATATATATATATATATATATATGGAAATTAATTGTTTTTCGTATTTATTAATATCTATTTTTTTTTCTAAAATAAATTTAATTCATATATGTGACTGTGATTGTTTCGAGGTTTTCAGCTTCGTCGTCGTCGAGAAAAATTCATTCAAGCTACCTTGAATCTCTATCATGGAAAATTCCGAAATTTTATTTCTTTTCAATATGGTTTAAAAATAGAAGAATGTTTGAACGTATCTTGGTATTATATTTTCAAATTCCAGAGCTATCAAATTTCGTTCAAACATGGGAAAAATTTTGTTTCTGTTTCACGAGAAATCTTCAACCCTTTTCAAGCTTCTCTATGAATTTAGTCGTGGAGAAAAATTCTTCCAAGCTACTTTGAATTTTTCCAAAGATTCCAAACATTTTACGCAGTACGGTTTACAGCAGAGAAATATTCGAACGTGTCTCGATATTATATTTTCAAATTCATTCGTTCATTTCATTCAGAAATGGAAAGGAAAATTTGCTTCCTTTTCATGAAAAAAACTCGAACGTTTTTCAAGATTCACCATGAGGAAGGAGTAAATTTTTCTCTAACCGTTTCACACCGGTTCTCAAACGATGAGTTTTATAGAATTCATTCTGTTTTTGGAATACTTCTGAATTCGTCATATTTGGAATCACAGTGTCCATTTTCACGGACCAACAGCGTTCTCGCGTTATTTACGAGTAATGTAGCCATTTCATTTCGCGACGTGTTGTTTGAAAAAGCAGAGTAGCGGCTTATTTTTACAGTGTAACTGGAAATGTACGTTTCTCCGGCTGCCTGACCGCAATAGCGACGTTTATTAATTCAATGAAGCGTTGCGACGCTGCGATAAATATTGCCAATTTATGCGAACCGGAGGCGAAACTGTAACGATTCTCGCGAACACAATTGAGGCGAGCGACGTGTCAGAAACGGTATAAATCATCACGTTAGGTCAACGATATTTCTCCTATTTGCTTCTCGTTTTATTGCTCCAGCTGTCCTCTTTACCGTTTGACACGTCGAAAGCCGAGATTCTGATTTTCATTCTTTAACAAATTGTTTGAAATTGTTTGATTCAGGTGTCACCTCTTTTGTTTCAACTGCGACGTTTATAAAATTAAGATCCTTTAAGAATTATATTTTGAGAAATCATGTCTGTCGCAAAAAAAATAAAGCTATAACATATACATGTTTCTACGCATTTTTAAACGTAAATATGAAAGATGGTACGACTGACTGGTAGGTGAAAAAAAATGGGACTAAAATTCGGGAATATCGAATGTTGAAAATTGATAATACAATTATTATTCCCTCTCAAGACTAATTATACCGTAAATTATGACAGAATATAGCATTCTACGTGTAATAAACCGCCTCTAATCCCGTTTATAATTCACTTGGTATATTTTAATAAATCCCTCTTGGATATTTAAAATTTCTCCAGTAGAAGCTACTTTATAATCATCTATTTCAACAATCATCAGTTGATTCCACTATGCTCTCAGTTTTTCCTTTATTTCTTCCTTATGTACACGTGCTTCTCCCTGGCCATTGATCAAAAGTAAATAAACAGAATACTCAAACGAATTGAAACAGAACTGGAACGAAAGTATAATCATACTACGTGCGATCATAATCGCACAGGACACGGCTACGAATCTTCAAACTGAAAGAAAAAAAAAAAAATAATCACGACGCGAGAGGAGAAATAATCTCAACGTCAGAAGTCGCGAGATAATAAAGTCGGAAACAATCAATTTGCGAGGGCATCGCCAATTAAATGGTCGTCGAATCATCGAGGCAGAGAGAGAGAGAGAGAGAAAGAAAAAGAGAGCGAGAGTAAGAAGAGTGCGTAACAGGCCAACACACCGAATTAATTAACAACGTCGTGAAAATTCATTTGCGTGGAATTGCCCGGCTCGTAACGAGCCAGCTTCATTCCGCTCTGATAATACGCGATTGAACTGCGTTTCACAGCTCGCCCACCCCCTTCCTCCTCCTCCTCGCTGCTTTTCACTTTCGCGGCCGTCGTTAAGGGTCGCGCGCCGGTTCAATTGAAACGAATTTCAAGACCACGACGAAGGGAACGATCGACTTGTGCCCGGATCTCGTCTCCTCTCGTCTCGTCTCGTCTCCATTCGACACGACGTTGCGCCGCGGCGCCATCATGGCCGATTGTTTGCCGGAGCGCGCGGTGCGCACAGCCCCGGCCCTCGTTTAAAAGATCGTCTCGAAATTACTGTCGAGCGAGACACACCGGTCGTTCGACACGATTCAGACCGTTTTCTTTTATGTTTAAGCCCACCCTGCCCCGACGATACGGGCGGAAACGAGCCACTTCGCTTCCCTCAACCCCCTCGGCGTCGTTTTATTTCTCTCTGTCTCTCTCTCTCTCTCTGCGCCCTACTACGACTACTTCGCCGTATGTCGCTACTTTACGCCATCCTTTCTTGCTCCATCTCCGCGGATGCATTTACATCTTTGTTATCTTTCGGTCGCGCCCCCCCCCCCCATTTTGATTTTTTGTTTTTCCCACTCTGACGTCGTCGTGTTCCCCCTTTTTTGGTTCAATAATTGGCCTAATAATTAGAGGATCTCCTTTCTTTTTTTTTTTTTTTTTTTTGT
>NW_025110002.1:53168-73311 GCF_011392965.1 Frieseomelitta varia | reverse complement strand
CCCCCCTCCCCCTTAGGATTATTTCTGTTTCCTCGTCTCTTCATCTTCCACGTCCCTGTACCCTCTCTCTTTCAATTTCACAACCTCGGCTGTCTTCCCTTTTCACCCTCGTTTAACCTTGCACACCCTTCCCCTCCCCCTCCCTCATCCGCACAAGCACAATCACAATCATTTCCTCTCTTTGTCCCACTCACTCTCTCTCTCTTTCTCTCTCTCTCTCTCCGTCTTCCTCTTTCTTCGCCACCAGCCCCTTTTTCACCCTGGCTCGTGGATGCAGGGTGAAACGAACACTCGAGAGCCTGCCAAGTCCTCGTCCGTCCAACAGGCAATCGTCGAGGCCACGTTCTCGCCCGCGTGTCGTCCTTGATCCCCTCTCGTCTCTCCCCCCCCCCCTCCGCCCCTCCCCCACTCGCCGGAGGTGTCCGTGAATTTTGCCGAGCCCCGAGAGCGAAATAAAGGCACTCTCGTTAAAACGAACCTCCTCGTCGGAATTCAAATAGACCATTCTCCGTTCCAACGCCTTCTGGCTTCGTTTCTTTCGGTTTTCATTTAGTGCTTGTCCTCGTAGCGCGTTTCTTTTCGCAGCCTGCGCCTACGTACGTACGTACCCATGCGTCAGGGTCTTCTTCCCTTTGTGCTCTGAGTTTCATATCGGGGTGAAGGGGGGGAGTAGATCTTTTATCCACTCTGCATCTTCGGAATCCTTTGGCAAAAATAGAAGAAATTTGTGACTCTTTTTTTTTTTTTTTTTTTTTTAAATAAAAGTTCTCTTCTGGTGGAGGATAGAGAGAGTTTGCAAGTGAGAGTTTTTAATGGAGAAAATTTGGAACATTTTGAATAAAAAAATTCTTTTTTTTTTCTCTCTGATAAAAGCGGAGAAAATTTGTAATTTCTTTAAACGAAAATGTAGAGAGAACTGAGAAGAGTAGTCATTTTTAAATAAAATATTGTAACAAGTTTTTTTATAGTTACCTCTGATAATTATTTTTTTGGTAGAATTGAAGAGAGTTTGTGAGGTTTCTTTAAACGGAAATGGAAAGAATTTAGAAACATTAGATTTGCAATATTTGGTATGTTTTCAAATAATTCCAATATTAGTAAATTCATGATTTATTTTAAATTTAAAGTTTCATTACTTTTAATCTTATTAAGTATTAACTAATTCTAGTTTTATTAATTTTAAAGTTTTCCCTTAAGTTTTAGTTTTATTAATTTTAAAGTGTTCCTTAAAATTTTCTTTAGACAAAGATAGAGGAAATTGAGAAAAGTGTTCTTGGACACTAAATCTTGAAAGTTTCAAGTTTGTAATTTGAGTCTTCGGATTTTCCAGTTGTCTCTGAATTTTTGAGAATCTTCGAGTCTTTAGAATTTTCCAATTTTTTTTTTTTTTTTTTTTTTTTTGCACAAAGTCCAGCGATTTTGCAAAGTTGAACGTTGTATGAATCGTATCTACGAATTGCTCTGATGATTAACCTTATCTAACACTAATTTTCAACTAACGTTCGATAACAAAAAAAAAAAAAAGAAGAAGCACTATTTAATTACATCCACCGTGCCATTTCATTTTCCTCTCGCGGACACTGTTTTCTACTCTCCGACATTTTTACTTGTCGTTGTGTTCCTCGACATTTCGAATAGCGCGCGTTACGAGTGAAAAGCAAGTCCGGAACGGTTGCTCTCGCCGCGAGTAAAACCACGACGAGTAATTGATTAATTGTTCGGTCGTTGTTGAAGAAGAAAATAAAAAAACTGGGAAAATTTCGCGAAAATTTTCGTCGTCGTTTTGTTTGAATTGCGAAGCCGAAGGGTAATTAGCACGAGGCGATTTATAGAAAAGACACGTTGAACTGATGGTTTCTTGCTCGTCAGGCTATAGTTGAGGCCTGCCGAGTGGGAGATGTCTTCTCCCCATGATTTATCAACGCTCACCCCGAACATTAACCGAGATCAAGGTTGCAGTCGGCCTTGAACGATCAAGTGCAATTAATCACGCTAAGACTTAATGCAATTCTAATTCGAATAATTCACGTCTGTTCAACACTCGGATAACACCGTTGACACAGTTTATGTTAAATAATCAACATTTCGGGTAAACATTGTGTTTTATATTCCTCGCGACAAAGATTCAACAATAAAATTAAATTAAGTCGAATCAGGAATTTTAGAACTGCGAGAAATTTGATATTTTGTGAAAGTTCGACTGTCAAATGATGTCAATGTGATTGACATATGATTAAAGCTTTAGAGTACTTTATTTTAGTATTGCAATTAATAGGTAAAAATTGCTGATCAATAGCAATATATCTTTACATTAACTTACAGATGATTATGGTAGTTACTTCATGTTGGATAATCAAAGTCAAAGAGATACTTACTGTAGGCTTGAAAAAGGCTAAAAAAATATAGTTATCCCGAGAAAGGGATGTTTTTCGAGAAAAATCAATTCTCTCCGAGTCGAGGAGAAAAACTTTCAAGACTACCAAGCGCTTCGACTATTTTCTTCTTTTTAAATAAACTCGAGCCTGCTGGTCCCTTTTATCGCGAGGATTCGTCCTCGAAGCTCTTTGTTCTTTCACCATTGTGAGCGTTGACCGTGCAATTACACGTGTTTCCAAAGAACGTCGAGGGACGATCAAGATTACTTAATTTCCAAAATTGCTCGGCTGCTTCGGCCGACGAAACACAATGTCGACGAATGGAACTGAAAACCTTTTAGTACCTTGATTAGGAACACCCTTTTCACTGAAACTACCCCTTTCAACGGCCATTGCTTCTACCGATTGTTTTTATGCTATATATAAACATTTATAACATATAATATATATATAAAAATAACAATCGATATACATACATATATACATACATAAATAAAAGTTTTATAACAAATTCCAACGGATTGTTGTAAAGAGGAGACTTCAGTCTTCGAGACAACGGTGGATTTAATTATGAAAATTAAATTTTTGCAATGTCCATACAGGCGTTTTGAATTTGCTGAATTTTGCGAGGGAAAAAATGAATGTAGTTAATAATATATTTATCGAATCGACGTTCAGTTATAAAACTGAAATTTAATAAATCACGAAATTGTAATTATAAAAATTTTTTATCGAAACTTGAGTCAATAATCTTCAGAAAAAACGAATGTAGTTAATAATATATTTATCGAATCAACGTTCAATTATAAAACTGAAATTTAATAAATCACGAAATTGTAATTATGAAAATTTTTTATCGAAACTTGAGTCAATAATTTTCAGAAAAAACGAATGTAGTTAATAATATATTTATCGAATCGACGTTCAGTTATAAAACTGAAATTTAATAAATCACGAAATCGTAATTATAAAAATTTTTTATCGAAACTTGATTGAATAATCTTCCGAAAAAATGAACGTAGTTAATAATATATTTATCGAATTGACGTTCAGTTATAAAACTGAAATTTAATAAATCACGAAATTGTAATTATAAAAATTTTTTATCGAAACTTGAGTCAATAATTTTCAGAAAAAACGAATGTAGTTAATAATATATTTATCGAATCGACGTTCGATTATAAAACTGAAATTTGATAAATTACGAAATCATAGTTATGAAAATTTTTTATCGAAACTTGATTGAATAATTTTCAGAAAAAATGAATGTAATTAATAATATATTTATCGAATCAACGTTCAATTATAAAACTGAAATTTAGCAAATCACGAAATCATAATTATAAAAATTTTTTATCGAAACTTGATCGAATAGTCTTCAGAAAAAACGAATATAGTTAATAATATATTTATCGAATCGAATACACGCGAAATATAATTCCTGATACAGCTTGGCACTGTACCTTGGCAGAAAGTGAAAATATTTCCGCGTCGCGGAAATTCACTGTCATCTTCCGGGGGTGGAGTGGGCGAAATAACATCCTCAACCGCACGATTAATGTACCTTCAATTCGAAGTCCCTTTTTGCCGGCATTTCCTCCGGTACATTCACATTATTTGCGAATAATAGCGGACGGACGTCGTTTGCTCAGGTTGGTCCGAGCAAACAGTATTTCCTCGGCGCGCGGTTGGGACGAGCCGGCAAAAACGATGTAGAACCAGATGTCGTAACTGGATCTCCCGCGAGCTGCCTCGCTACTCGAAAACGCTTAAATTTCAGCTGCAACCCTCTTGCATTCCCGGGTTCGAATCCAGACTTTCCCGATATACGTACGTATACGTACGTATGTGTACATGTACACATCCACAGCCGATAAAATGAGAAAACGCGACGCTTGGCAGAATTTAACCCCCCCTCCCCTCCTCCTCCTCCACTCCTCCTCGCGATTTCTATCGTGCCCCGTGAAATATTACGATTCCCGGTCGCCGTATTTTTCTCAGAAACTAAATTACCCGTCCGCGTAATAAATTTCGCCGAGTTTTTCGATGTTGCATGTCCCTCGCTCCGGTGGGATTTGGAATATTGCAAAAATGGCATTGATTCCGTCGCTGATAACGAACGGGCGTAGACGGTGCCAGAATCTTGGACAGAAGTTCGAAATAGAAACTTCTCCTTGGTTAAAAGGTTTGATCCCGCCGTGTGAAACAAACGGATCTTTTAATATTCGGTACGTCTTTCTACCGAGGATCGAAGCAGTAGAATTTTCAGAAGCCAGAAACGTTAAAAGTGAAGAGAAATAGAAGTACTTTATAGTACAATGGGACACGCAAGTTTCTGTTTTATACATTTTACGAAAAAGTACTACAGTTGTTTCACGCCTGTAGAATTTCCAAGAGAAATTGTAAATTGTTCTGGAATCGTTTTGATCATTTTGTTTGTAGTTTCTAGTGGTGTTTTTGTATGGCATGTTTTGATACAATGAACGTACCTGTTGCAGTGTGATTAAAAAAAACATACAGGAATTAACGTGTAACGAAATATTAAACCAATTGCGAGCATGAAATATCAATTTAATGAAAGAGTATCCAAATTTTTAATCAAATATTGTGTACTCCTTGTTCAGTTCGTTTTTACTATAATATATATATATATATATATATATATATATAATTGTAAGTAGCACAAAGATAGGTTGTTTATAGGTTATGTATAAAATAATAGGTTATCTATAGGTTATGTACACGAAGTTATGTATAGGTTATGTATAGAAAAATAGGTTATTTATAGGTTATGTATACAAAAATAGGTTATGTGTAGGTTATTTATACAAAAATAGGTTATGTGTAGGTTATCTATAGAAAAATAGGTTATGTATAGAAAAAAATGGGTTATTTATGGTTTATTTATAAAAATGGGTTAGGTAGGTATACAAAAATAGGTTATGTATAGGTTATTTATACGAAAAGTAAGTTATGTGTGGGTTAT
This sequence comes from Frieseomelitta varia, assembly GCF_011392965.1. Lineage (NCBI taxonomy): Eukaryota > Metazoa > Arthropoda > Insecta > Hymenoptera > Apidae > Frieseomelitta > Frieseomelitta varia. The sequence continues at coordinate 67,950 of NW_025110002.1, read as the reverse complement.
GTAGAAAAATAGATTATGTATAGGTTATGTATAGAAAAGTAGGTTATTTATAGGTAGGTATACGAAAATAGGTTATGTATAGGTTATTTATAGATATGTACACGAAAATAGGTCATTTATAGGTTATGTATAGAAAAATCTATCTATATATATAAAAAAAATCTCAACTTCATTAAAACTAAAGGTATAACAGTTTATATTTCGCATGTCCATGGAATCGATGCCTAATCGTTAAATACTGGAGGCCCTGTTTCTAAATTCATTTGTCAAATCACTTTTTGATCAGATACGTCTGCCTGAATTAACACGAAGCTTGGATCCTTCTGAATCTTGAAGCGTTGTCTTCAATTAGAAGACTCTTTTAAAATTTCAAACAGGAAGTTGCTGAATAAAGCGAGGGGAGGAAATTTCAGAGCAACGAGGCGAATAAGTACTTTATTAATACATTTATAAAGGATAATTGCACAAATCGAGGTTTCATAATTAATACGGTTTTCCTGTGACTTGAGTTGAAGACGATGGAGATCATTAAATAGAAGAAGAATGAGATAAGAGACCTTTAGTTGGTAGATATTACAATTCTTCGTATTATTTATTAAAAAGTTTATTATTAAAGGTTCATTACATTGCGACTAGAATACTTAAGATTTATTTTACTTTATTTTATTTATTTTTTACTCTATTTTATTTATTTTTTATTTTACATTTTATTTATTTTTTATTTTACATTTTATTTATTTTTTATTTTATTTATTTATTATTTTATTATTTTTTATTTTATTTATTTATTATTTTATTTATTTTTTCCGATTTTTATTTCTTATAGTCGCGCGTGAAAATAGAAAAACAAAGCAAAGGAGAAAAATAAGATGAGAAAAACCTTTATTCAATAGATTTTCAAATTACACATCCTCCTATATTCACAATTACCTTGAATTCCACGTTGTTTCTTATAACTACGTGGAATGAAACACGATGATACTACTTGCTTGACTTAATACATAAAAAAAAAGAAGAAGAGAAAGAAATTTTTACTTCAAATTATTTATTCCTCTATATCTACGATTCTTTCGAAACTTCTTGTTTCTGTTTCTTACAGTTAATATATAAAAATAAAAAATGATTGATAGGTCTGTGGCACAGTCTCTTACTTGAGAATAGAAGCAAGACTGTAGAAATAGAAGAAACTACTGCTTACTCGGTGATGGCTTTAAATTATTATTCATTCCTCTTTATTTATGATTCCCTCGAATTTTCTCTCAGTTTGATATAAAGAAACGTAACGCGATTGGCGACGACAGGATTACGCCACTTGTCCGCGATTATTTCTAAACGATCGGACACCACCAACCTCTCTGAACACGATATAACGCCATACTCGGCTACCACAATGCCTTTGATCGCACTTAAACGGGCGGTATTTTAGTGTGAAGTGCACGTTCCTTTGACTTTGTTAGGGAATTTCTTGCAAAGAAATTATTATACCTATTGCAGTCAAATTGACAAAGGTTTATTTGTACGTATTTCAACGACGATTTAAAATTTTTCGGGACGAGAAAAGTTAAAATTAGTGGCACTGCATACTCTCAAACATTACGTATTATATTATGTATTATATTATAGTATATTATATATATTATATCATATTATAATATATTATATTATAGTATTTATTATATTATATTATATTGTATTATAGTATATAATGCAGTATAAATATGGTATATAATATAATGTAATAATATAGTATATTATATTAGTATATTATTATAGTATTATATATAATATTATAGTTTGCGCACACACGGTAGTCGTTTTTAAAAAAGGTTGTCCCACGGTGTCCATGATTCCGGCGATTTTGCTTGTCGGAAGTAAAAGAAAACGTGAATGTTCCTTAATCAGTATGAGTTTCGCTATAGCAAGTACCGAAACAAAAGAAGAAAAAGTTGGTAATTAAAAAAGTGGCGATACTTCGAAGTTCCATTATCGATTTTTTGCAAAAGTTTTTGTCAAACTTCGTAAGCCTAAAGAAATATAAAAAATAAAATTTTTTTGGTTTGATTCTACTTAAAATTGTCGAGTCAATTGGTCAAGTAGGTTTTGAGATATCATGGACACCGTTCTGAAAAACATAGTTTCCAGAGAAATTCTTTTCAAAGTTTAGTATCGCGGTAACAATGACGCGTCCTTCAAACAACCATAACTTCGTTAATTTTCGGAGTTCGCACGTAAGGTTACAGAGATTTATTTTCGAAACTATGTCCTTTAAGAATACGCAAAAGAAGGATCGATTTTTCTCAAAAGTTCACGCTAGAATACCCTCTTTCGACTACCTTGCCACGAGTTCACGTAATCTCCAAGGTTTCTATGCTTTTGCGTTTCGATTACGCTCCTTCAGTCACGCCTCCCCGGGGGAAAATTATTATTGCTCTCGTTTCGTACGCACGCGGCCGCGCGTTAAACGAATCTGCGTCGATTCCGGGGAGCCGAATACTTTTTTTTTTCTGGCTACACGCGAATTATTAACCGCGCGTAAATGATGAAGTAGGTTACTGAGTAAACAGCCAGCCGGAGGGAGGCGAGTTTGATCGATACTTGGTGTTTGGAGCACTTCGTACTTCCGGGACCCGGTGCAGCACACACACTGTTTCCATAATTTATACCGCGGAGTCTGCTTCTCCTTGGCGGGGAATTTTGCGAAATATTCCAGAGAGGAGTTCCCAGTCGCGTTGCTGTTCCCAGTTTTTCAAATCCGAACCGATGGATTTCAAAAGGACATTTCAGGGTGAACGTCGGCGGTCGTAAATTTCAATTTCCAGCGAAGCGCCCCCCCCCCCTTTTTTTTACAAAATTGTTGGAAAAATGTGTTTCCAATTAGAGAAATATATTCAGTTAATATTGGTAATATTGAATAGGATTTTTTTAATATTATAATTGCGCGTCAGAGTTCGTTCAACGTTGTTAAATATTAACGTGACATTTTGAGGTAATTAATTTTTATACATTCGTGCGAAATTTGGGCGTAGTAAATAATAGATCGTTGAATTACTCTTTATTGACACTTGATGTACAAAATGAATCTAACAACATAGTAATCGTTAACATAAAACGAACCTCTGTTCACGTTTGTTAGTAAAATTTGGTAAAAAATGGTAAAAGCATCCAATGGTGGAACGTAATCAATTCAAATGAATCAATATCTAATAAAGTTGATGTGAATCATTCGTTTACATTTCGTCTAATGGCACAATGAGAATTAATATGTAATAATACATCAAACGAGCCTCCGTTTACATTTGCGCCTGATCTTTATGCATTTATGCGAAACTCGCGAACAGCAGTAAGATAAATACGATTCGCATTTAATACGTAGAATGAATCTCTGTTTCTTCCTATTTTTTTTCTGTTTAATTTCTTCATGAAAACACCGTTCCGTTTTCGCATGGAAGTCCGCGGTCTAATAATTTGCTTTCTTATGCGAGGTTATTAGCATTCTCTCCCCCCTCCAATCACCACTTTTCAACGAAAATACGCGTGCAACGTGCTACGAACGCAACGAGTCGATGAAACTTCTGCCCGAATAAAAGTTCTGCTGGTTAATCGTCGGTCGATAAATTTTTTCGGCGATCTTTACTAATTAATCTTGGCCATAAAATAGCTATGAAAATTGTTCCTTCGATTTTTGGATGTAGAAAAATGTGAGTACATTTTTTTTTTTTTTTTTCGTCGTTTCTCAAATTTGCCACGTGGGAAACGTGTCGTATGTGCAAGTCAAATTTTCGTCAGTACTTGTCAATTACGTGCATTCTGACGTGTAAATATTTACCTCGGCAAACCATTAATTTGCGTTTTCCTTATTAATATTCATGAATTTTCGGGGTGTTAAAGTATTTATCCGTGACGGCTGGATAATTATCGGCGGCGTATCAATCGAAATAGTCGAAGAGAGATATACGTTACATTTCGAGTTAATCGCGCGTGGATTATGCCTGTCAGCGTGCAACGTTTAAGCGTACCGAAATTTTATTAATTATCCATCTTATCGACGTAATTTCAGTCCGATGTAATTCAGTTTCTTTGAGTTCTTAAAACTCTGAATTCCGAACTTTCTAGTCCTTCCCTCTTCCCCGGAGTTTTTTTTTTTGTCATTTCTGTTTCGTTAAATTTAAAATCTGAAATTAAAATTCAAGAGTTGAACTAAAAAAAAAAAAAAAATCTGTTATCAAATTTTATTATTCCTTTCTTCAACCACCATTTAATCCAATATAATTTCGCGGAATTGAAATTTTCTGGCCAAAATAATTGCGTTTAACAACGTTCTTTCTTGTAAATTTTTACTCGGGATTATTCTGTTTTATTCGTCGGGCTCTTATTTTTGCTTCAACCCAATTTAAAGGGAAAAGAACAACGTCAGTATCTTTTTATTACACATACATTTATTCAGAATTCATTTCTCTCTCTCTCTACGTATTGAAATTGTACATTTTTGAAAAATTAGCTTCGTCGAGAATGAGAAACATTCTCTTATTTTCGGCCAGTTTCGTGCGTTCATTTTTTTTTATTTTTTTTTTTTATTTAAAGATTCCAGGTTACCGCGGTATGTTAATTTAGTGGCTCATCGTGCGCGTGACCCGTCTTTTGTACGAAGCAAACTCGAGGTGTCCCTGCCAAATAGCCGAGTACCATCTTGAAAATTATTGTCCACGGATGAGCACCTTCTGTATGTACAATTTCAACGGTGCTACGATACTTGCGCGAGTATCACGTAGTTGGTTCTTAACGAAGTACGCTAGTTCATAATTACCGCGGGCGAGCTGTGGGATCAGATTATAGATCGTTGTTTATAACCGGAACAGCAGCGAGGTCGATCGCGCGAATATTACGCAAATATCAACTGAAAAATGAACGCACGTAATTTTTTTCAAGTGAATTTTCCACGTAGTAGTTTGTTCGAAACTTGTTGAATGATTTCGATTCGAGCATGATCGTCTAATTCGACGTGTTTCTCGACATTTTTTTTTTTTCTCCAAGTTGTAAGTCTTGTAATAAAATGATATGGACGTAGAAAATTTTAGATAGTTTTGAAAGGTTTAGTCGTGATTTCAGTTAGTTTGAAAAGTTAGTCGTGTCGTTCCCAATTGAAAGGTGCTGCGCGAATATTTTCTGTCAGATCGTTGATCGATGGAACACTTTTGTCATTGTATTAATTTTGACAATGAAAGTATGTTTGTGGATTTTCAGTTTTAATGGAGGATGACTTGTACTAATCACTATAGTTTCTGAATCGTCCGTATGATAAAAGATAGAATATATTGTATGAATTATTATGTACATAGTATCATGATATTACAGGAAAGGGTTTTCTAGTAAAATGATATGGATGTAGAAAATTTTAGATAGTTTTGAAAGGTTTAGTCGTGATTTCAGTTAGTTTGAAAAGTTTGTCGTGTCGTTCCCGATTGAAAGTGCTGTGCAGAGTCCCGATTAAAAAATATTTTCTGTCGATCGATGGAACACTTTTAGTCATTATATTAATTTTGACAATGAAAGTATGTTTGTGGATTTTCAGTTTTAATGGAGGATGACTTGTACTAATTACTATAGTTTCTGAATCGTCCGTACATAGTATTATGATACGCAGTATATATATTTAGTATATGAATTGTGATATATGTAGTATATATATATATATATATATATACATATGTAGTACATGTAGTGTGTAGTATAATATATATATATATATATATATATATATATATACCATATATAGCATATAGTATATAATATAAAGTATAATTTAATAAAAGGTATATGTAATATAATACATCAAATATTATACGAAATATACATGCAGTATTATTATATATTAGTATAATTTAATTGCAATATTATTATATACTAGTACGAAGTATAATATTTGACAAAGAAGGTACATCAAATATAATACATTATACGTCATATGAAATGTTGTAGTATTAGTGCAGTATGGTAAAGTAAATAATATTAAGATTACCAGAGCAGGGAGTTTTCTCTAGAGAGAAAAAAAAAAAAAAAAAAAAAAACAATTAACAAAATTCGATCCGACCCAATGTTTTTAATTGAACACGCGACGAGAGAACTTCCAAACGGCCACGGCATTATTTCATCCCATTGTTTCGCAACTTGGCGATGAACTCTTGCGAGTGTGAAGGAAAAAAGAAAAAAAGGAAAAAAAGAACGAGAGAAAGAAAAATGAAAACTGCCGGACTTAAACTAGCCAGATTTCGTTTTGTTTCGCGGAAAAGTCAATTATCGGTTTGCACACGAGGGTGTGTAGCCATCTAGACGAACGGTCTCTCGATTCCATTTCGGTTTTTCATCTTGACCCCGTGCGCTTTCTGTTCCGCATTTAAAGCAGGAAATTAAGCGGCTCTCTCTGTCTCTCTCTCTTTCTTTCTGTCGCATTCTCTCTTCTCGTATTCTCTTTCACTTGAAGCCGCCTTCTGCTCGCCAAGTTGCGCCACGGCGGCCCGACGAATAGACTGTTGCTCGAAAACGTAATTTAACGGGGCTTTGTGCCGTAAAATGTGCTCCGACGGTTAATATGGCGGGCTGCATTGTTTCGCGAAACACGCTATCGGGCTAGTAATGCGCTCTCGTCCCGTCCTTTCCCCTGGATTTTGACTTCTGCTGCTCCCTATTCTCGTGGAGTCAGAGACAGAGATACACGGTCTCTCGTTTCCCCGTCTGTTCGCTGATGAACGCAAACGGGAAACTTGCAGTTATCCACACAAACGTGAAACACGTGGTTACAGTTTGATCGCGATGGTTTTCCGGTTATAGCACTGTGGCCACGGAGTGTTTATCGTGGCGGAAGGATTGCTGGCTTTAGGCGAACGAGGATTTCGACGATGTTCCTTTGTGAACACGTTCGATCGTCTTGGAACTTTCATAAGTTTCTTCCCGCCTTTGCGAAATCTTGCCATAGCCCCGAAGAGGGAACGTGTTTTTTTCAAATATGTAAGCGAGAAATACTTGTTGCAATCATTCGATATTTGTCACACAGTTGTCGAGTCATTCACCGTGTCGATTTCTCTATAAACGTTTTATTAAATTGTATTTTCTGAATTTAAATTCATTTAACATTTAGCAGTATAAAATTCATTTAACGATCAGCTGGAACAAAGCAGGTCAACTGGCGGCCCTTGCCCCCACTCTCCTGATCGCTAGCGCTACCCCCTCCACTGCATCGATCTCCCCACTCTCTTAAATTTCGATGGAGTGGGGAGATCGATGCAGTGGAGGGGGTAGCGCTAGCGATCAGGAGAGTGGGGGCAAGGGCCGCCAGTTGGCCAGTTCTGAATTAGAAATTCGAGAAACCAATTGTCCAACAAATTTCCAATCATCTCGATCTTTCACACGTATGTTCATTATTATTCTCGATTACGTTTCAATCATCTCCTCCATCTTTCACTCTTCTTTTCAGCTCTTTTGTGTTTCCATCGTCTCGATTTTTCACACTTGTGCCTCTCGTTTGTCTTGATTATATATCCTTTGTTTCATATTTCTTATATCGTTCGTCGTTGACACTGGCAGTTGTAGTTAACCGGAACAAGTGTAAGCCATCCTAGTGTAAGTCGTAAAGCAGGAGATCAAACGTATTTCTCGAGATTCCCTCGTATAATACGAGCACAAAGAGGACAATCATTTTCGTCGTTCATCGTTTCTCATCCGCGACGGTTCGTTCTGCCGGGGCCACTATGGATGCATAATCAGACTGGGAAATGCGTGTCAGAACACGGGGCTCTCGTTAAGTTTTCTCATTAAAATTTGGCCTAGAGCCCTGCTAGGCCAATGTCTAATGATAGAGCTGAGTGAAAGGAGGCGGCTTCCGCCAGCAGAAAAGGGATTTTCGGTGGTTGGAGGCTTGATTAAGAATCACCCAACCCCTCGTCTCTCTGAAAATTAAAGCTCGCCGGCCGTGTAAATCGGTATTATAGATAACGTTCGCATCATCGAAATACCGCCGGTTAAAGGAAAGTTTCTTGTCGTTCAAACATCATCGAGGAATCTTTGCTGGCTGTTGCAAATAATCAGTTCGATTTTAACTATCCTATAACGAGGAGTATACTGTAGGATTTATATTTATTTAACACTAGAAATAGTCAAAATGAACTAATTCATAATTTTTTTTATAGATATTGTGTATACATTACAGTTGCAAAATAGTGTATTTTTAAGGTTTAAATGATTTTTTTTTTATAAAATACACGAATAAAAGTTTGTGTATTTCTATTTTTTTTTTTTTCACTTTAATATCCCTGATGAAAATTCTGTCGCTTCAGTCCTTGGTAGTATTTAGTATTAATATTACTTCAAGTTAATTTTCTTTTGGTCTAGACTTCTGTATCATTTTTACAGTAAAATTTAGTTTACGAGAATTTAATATAAAACGTTTACACACAAATTTTATATATTTTAATATTAAATGTTTTGCCTGGGTATTAAGTATATTTAAATATAAATTATTTAAATTTTACATTATATTATATTTTATATATATTTTATATATTTTAATATTAAATGTTTTGCCTGTGTATTAAGTATATTTAAATATAAATTATATAAATTTTATATTATGTTATATTTTATATATATTTTATATATTTTAACATTAAATGTTTTGCCTGGATGTCAAGTATATTTTAAATATAAATATGCTTATATAAATTATATAAATTTTACATTATATTATATTGTATAAATTTATAAAAATATAAAAATACAAATATACTTAAAACTGAGAAACTGTATGTACTATGATTTTTACAGTAAAATTTAGTTTGTCGAGAATTTAATATAAAACGTTTACACACAAATTTGAACCAAATTTCAGTCAATACAATCATCAATCATTAATCCAGTTACACAAGCTTATTTATGTCACCGGAGCTCTACTGTGTTTTATCCAAATTGATACAAACTTCGAATTGTACACGTGTTCAAAAATTCGTTAAATGTGGAAATACCGTAGAACCAGAGGCAAACTATTTTTAAACTGTAGAAATATATTCAATATTAGTGTATTAATCGCTTGAGCATTCTTTGAAAAATTCTCAGTGACTTGATACAACGGCTTGATCAACGTTTTCGAGACGAGGCGAGACGTATTAATGAGGATTGGGCGAAAGGCTGGTGGAACAGCGTCCGAAACAAGCTGGTTGCGAGTAGAATTGCACAGGCTGGTAGATAGGCATGTTCCTCCGGGTGTTTCGCCCGGCGTCAAATTTACATCAAAGAGCAACCGGGTCAATTTAAACAACGGTCAGCGGACAATGGAATTGAAAATTCACGAGCGTGTGAAACGCGGCTGCGAGAGAACCCGGTTTGCTCCTATCTCCGGTTGGGTTTGTCGTTGTTTCAAGGAGCCCTGATTTTTACAGAGAGAGTTTGTCCCTTTTTCAAAAACTGCACGAATCGTTTCAACGTTCCGTAACTATTTCAAAACGATCGAAAGAGTATTTGATATTTTTATATTACAATTAATACGAAATATTTAATATTTCCAATGCAATCATCTCGCTTGTTGCGCCCGCAATATTAATATTTGCAACACTCGCTTCCATTCGTATAAATTATTTTTAATCAATTGTATTTTTATATTATATCGCGGATTCTTTGTTACAAAAAAAAAAACTTACCAAACAAATTAATTTTAATGTAATTGAATAAATTTTGCAGTTAATAATTTATATATCTGTATTTATAAAAATTTATATATATATATATATATATATATATATATATATAAAATAAATTTTCAGTTAATAGTTTGTAACGAATTAATTAAATCTCGCTTGTTACATAAAATTTAACTCTCAGTTAAAAATTCACAGTCAAATCAATGGAACCTCGTTGCACAAATTAACAAATTATCATCTCGCGCATTGATTCTTTTTTTGGGTATCAAAGTGATAAGGATGTTATCACCGGTGATCTGAGAAACTCCGAACGGGAATCGCAAATTACACGATCAAGAGCGCCGTGTCGCGGCCGCTCGTAAAAATCGGGACGCGTTATCCGCCGCCTTCGAAACGAAACGAGAAGGAAATCCACGTTGCCCACCCTCGCGTTTAATCGCGTGATCTACGACTACAGAGGGTTGCAATCCTCTTCCTCCCCCGAGGACTGGGGGTTGTTCCCCGTGAGCTAATTGTTCTCAATTCCGCGGAGGAAGTACAACTGCACGTTGGGAGAGAGAGAGAGAGAGAGAGAGAAAACGAGCTGGGTGGATAAGACGAGCCGAAGAGAAAGGATTACGAACAGCAGAATGAAACAGAAATTGTCAACGAATTCGCTGGGAATATCAGCGGAAATGGTTGGTTGTCGGATGGGGGGGTGGGGGTGGGGGGAGGGGCTAGACGAAGACGGGGTACAACAGTTCCCAACTGAAGCTACACGCCCCCGCAGCGGCAGAGTGTAACTTTCGCCGAGAAATCTCGAGATTTCCCACCACGATCTTTCTAACCACCGTGTCGTTTTCCACGATGTGAAATGTGTCTAAGTCCCTTCACCCTCCTCCCCCCTCTCCCCTCCCATCCCCCCTTCGAATTTAATGTTTAAAAGGCTCGGGCTTTCTATGTCCGGAGGTTTGATTTCAAATATCAAGACCAGGGTAATATCACCATGGCGCTTGCACGAAGACTGAAATCCATTAATCCGATCACGGTGGAAGCTGCCTCGCGTTTCGTTTTCTTTTTTTTTTTTTTTTTTTTTCGATACTCGAGGAGAGAGGAGAGAGAAGTCTCGGCAGTTTTTTTATGCATTCGTTTGCGGGGAATTTGCATAGAATGTAAATAACACGGCGAATTCATTGAACGGTTAATTGAACAAGTGCACGTCGAGAATTCCTTTTGTACTCGAATTGCAGCATTTTCTTAGTTTTAAGTATAGTTGGACGTGACCGGGGCAAAACGGATGATAAGTTTGTTACTTCTGGATCATTTCTGTCCAGCGATATTCGCACCCGACGCGTTCAAAAGGAAAAGAAAGCGACGAATTATTGTGTACGGTTTCGGTCTCTCGTTATGGTCCGCGAACGCAAGGGGTCAAAACTTTTTGACTACGAAAGGCTTGCATATATATACGTTTAATAATAATAATAATACACACTGCTCACAAAAATTAGGGGATATTTCAAAATGAATGTGAAGCGATGAAAAAAAAGGAGCATTTGATTTTTTTCTTTTTGTATTAAAAATGAGAACACGAGAAAAGCAAACGCGACAGGTCAGAGAAAGATGTTCTTGTTTGTTTTGTTGTGAAAATTATACAAATTGTTTTGAAAATTATCGCACGTCGAGGAATTGCAAGAAATGAATTATACAACGATAATGAATAAATAGAAAAACATTGAATTTTATCGTCGTACATTAATTTGCTTAATTTACCTTGACCTCTTGCGCTGGAATGACGTGTCCACGCACGTCGTGAATCATTTCTCCCAAATTGCCACATTTTCTCAGTTATTTAAGTATACTTAAATGTAACCCAGGCAAAACGATTGATAAGTTTATTGCTTCTCAATAATTTCTATCTGATTGATATCGTACCGACGAGTTACAGAGGCAATCGTACAGACAAAAGGAAAAGAATGCGACGAATTATTGTATACGGTTCGGTCGCTCGTTATGGTCCGCGGAACCAGTTGCCAGCGCAAAGGGGTTAATAACCGTAATGAGATTATGCATGTATGTATCGTAGTGTCACGAGAAGAGTAATTTCGCGTGGAGTTGAAGTGAAATTCGTCGCTCGTCGTATTTTTAGAACTCGTGTTCAGCGTAATAACGTTAACGATCGATATCCCTCAAAAAAAAAAAACAGAAAAAAAAAGTAAAAAGATGAAGGAGGAGAAGAAGAAGAAAGGTAAAAGAAGGGCGTTTAAACGAAGCGTTGGCTTGACGGTAGAGGGATGAAAGGCGTGTGTCGCGATTTCGAGGATCGAAATTCCTCGGTGAGTGGAGAGCGGTACGTCTCTCCCTTTGCTCTCGTCCAATTTCGAGGGCTCTTCGAGGCGTACGTTCGAGGAAAACTGGCGGAATTTCGTAGGAAAGCTCACACGCGCTGTCTCCACGAGTACATCCAGCGGAATCTCTGTCTTTGAGCTTCCGAAACGGCTAGCAGAATGCTCAATGATCACGCTAATGGATTACGGTTTGCTACGATTTTAGCCGGAGCTACAACCAAAGACCGCCTTCAACCATTTAGATATTGCGCCGTGATCACCGTGATATAAAGGATCTAGGTGGCAGAGGTAAGGTGGCTGGTAATTGAGGATAATTGGTAACAGCGTTTCGAACAACGAGCCCGAGCGAGTACGGAACTGACACCTGATAAATTCTCCTCGAAATAATCGATGAATCGCGAACGTTTACGTATTTAGAGGGTGGCCACTGAAAGACTGAATGATAGAAGACAACAATAACTGTTACAAACACATTTTCGCGATTTATTTGTAGTCTCGTGTCTCTGGAATTTCCTCCAGAGTCTTCTGGATTAATTAATTTTGCTGTAGCGTCAGGTAGTTAGACGTTGAACATTGTCTTTGGAATTTTCTCAGAGCATCTTGGATTGGTTTCGCCTCGAGATTAAACTAGCTGGGTGTTTGGAATTCCCTCGGAGGCTTTACGATTTTCATAGAAAATTTTGGCTCGGGATTAAACAGATAGCGAGATTGCGTTTAAAACTTTTTTTGTTTCTTTTAGATAATTTTGGATTGATTTTCCTGCAATGTTTCCTGCTTCGAAGTTGCTTTCGGAATATTCCGGAAACTTTCGAACTGATTGTTTTTAGAATTTTCTTAGAATTTTTTGGTCGATTTTCATTGAAAATCTTGCTTCAAGATTGTATAGTTAGGTACGAAATTATCTGTGGAATTTTTTAAAGGCTCTCGGATTGATCTTCGTGCAATAATTTGCTTCAAAATTGAACAGTTGGGTGGCAAGATTGTTTTTGGAATTTTCTCGTGGAAATTATCTGTGGAATTTTGTTGGAGGCTCCTTTATTAATTTTGGAAATTACAATTAATTTAACGATGAAAATGTTAGGTGCGTAATTATCTTTGGAATTTTTTGAAAGTCCGCGCCCAGTTATTTAGACATGAAAAAAAAAAACAAATCTGACACAAGATTTTCTTTCTTGTCTCCGAAATGGAAAAATTGAATTGAAAATTGCGGCTAAAGAATGGTCCCCCGTTTCACGTGGGAAAATTTCTAAATCTTCGTCCCGTGCTTCGTTCCTTTTTTCCGTATTTTCGTCCGTGTGTGCCCTACCTCTGGCATTTCGTAGATTTCTTTGTCTTCAGAGAAGGCTTCATAAAGGAGCGTAATAACAACAGTAACGACAGTAAAAGATAACGTCACGCGTCGTTCACTCGCGGGAAAATTCTCTGTTGCGAGCGAGCAGTCGGTATTACCGGTTAATGGAGGAGTCTGTGTCTCAAGAATTAACTTGCGTCTGGCAAAGTTGATTGCGAACCATAACGAGTGACCGAATCGTATACAACAATTTGTCGTTTTTTTTTTTTTTTTTTGAACTCGTCGGTGTGATGTCACTTGATAGAAATGATTGAGAAGTAATAAATTTTATATATATTAATATATTATATTATATTTTATGTATATTTTATATTATATTATATTTTATATATATTTTATATCATATTATATTTTATATATATTTTATATCATATTATATTTTATATATATTTTATATCATATTATATTTTATATATTTTAATATTTTATATCATATTTTATATCATATTATATTTTATATATATTTTATATATATTAATATTTTATATTATATTATATTTTATATATTTTAATATTAAATGTTTTGCCTAGGTATTAAGTATATTTTAAATATAAATATACGCATATAAATTATATAAATTTTATATTATATTATATATATTTTATATATTTTAACATTAAATGTTTTGCCTGGGTGTCAAGTATATTTTAAATATAAATATACTTGTATAAATTATATAAATTTTACATTATATTATATAAATTTATAAAAATATTTACATTATTATATAAATTTATAAAAATATAAAAATATAAATATACTTAAAACTAAGAAAATATTGGGACAAAAAAATGAACGAGAGTAATTAACGAAACGAAATTTCGAGAATAATCGAAGAAATTTCAAGAAAAGAAAAGAATTATTGTTTCAAGAGTAATTTATCGATTACCGAGAGTATCGAAGAGAAAATTATCTGGGGAACACGAGAAGAGAGACGAGAAAGCAACAGTAAACCCGGGCTGACCTACGTCCCGCAAATAGGAATAAAGGAGTACGAAGGAATCAGTGGTCAAGCAGTTAGGTTGGCGAGACTTCCACACCACCACGGTTCAGCTCTCGTTGAATTTCTTCTCTGTCTCGGGACTTTACTTCCAACTTCCCCAATTCCATTATTTATCGACGATGGATCGAGTTTTGGGGGCGCGTTGGGAATGAAATGAAAATTGCAAAGTTTGAGGAAATCTCTGAAAACGTGAAAACGGGGAGGATTGGGAAGGCTGAGGAACGAAAAGGGTGATAAACACTTCTCTTCTACTTGGCCAAAAATACACAACGAAGCCTCGGAAATATCATGCAAAGCCTCGAGCTTGCGATCGAAAGTTGTTTGAAAATTCGAGGAATTTCGCGGTCGCACAAAGGACGCAAAATATCGACGAATGATGAGAAGAAAAAAAAAAAAAAAAAAAAAAAAAAAAAAAAAAAA
>NW_025110002.1:44062-51562 GCF_011392965.1 Frieseomelitta varia | reverse complement strand
CATGTCTCATTGAAAATAATTTTAAGTCAATCTGCCCAATGAATAAATTAAATAGTTGCAGTATAACTGTAGCATAATAAATTGATTTTTAAATGAAATCTGGAATGATAGGATTAATGAAATTACGTTATTAGAAAATCAATCCAAATTTACTGTTATGAACAATCGAAATCCACAACAATATTTTGAACAGCATGATGTCCGAATATTAATAAAAATCATTGTAAATGTACACGATGAAAAAGATACTAGCGTACAGTGCACAATTGGTGTTTGAAGAAATGGTTTCGATAGAATATTGAGGTCATTAATCAATAATCTTAATAAAATAATTGGTTTTATTTTATTTATGGTATTGTAAATCATTTATCGGAGGTTGAAGGAGGATAACGTTGCAATATGTGAAGAGGAATAAAGATAAAAATTTGAGGATGGTTTGAATTCTCTGTACGTTTGTTGTACGATCTCCGTTTGATATTAAACATTTCAATTTTTGGTAAATCTCAAACTTATTAATAGCAATATCACCGTGGTATTCTGTGTAAAGCATATTTTATGTAATCTTCAGTGTCGTGATTTTTTTACTCTACCCACGAAAATTTCGATGCATTTCGGTTCATACTTCGTCGAAAAAAAGAATGAATTAAAAATTTCCAGCGTAACAATTTTTTTGTATAAATCAAATTACGTCGGTGCTCGATTGTTCTCAGTGTTGCACTGGATTATTGCATTTGTAAATAAATTATTCAATGATGAAACGAACAAAATATTCCCTCTAGATGGAATATTTTTAAATAAGAGTGAAATGAAAAATTTTGTCAATTTTGCGCTCGGTGAAAAACTGGAAAAAAAAGTGTCATTGCGACTCGTGAAATTGCTGCACAACGATATCAGTTCGTGTAATATTGGTGCTACACCAAGACACTGAAAGGTTCGAGTCACAGAGACATAAAATAAAAATCGTGCAAAACGTGGCTCTTCATTTTCAAATAATCGTAATCGGATTGTTTGAAGATATAATTTTTAAATTATATAATTTTACCCATTTTATTGCACGTACAGTATTTTTATACAGATTTTCGTATATGGTCCAAATGTAGGTAATATGGTAAAAATGTCTATAAACATTCCCTTTCTCTTTCGAATATTTGAAATTCCTTGTATTCGTGTGTTTAAAAAAATCATCAAGTCTACCGTGCAGAACATGTACTTAATTTTCAATTAATTGCAGTCAGAATACAAATTTTATTGATTTTATAATATTTTCACGCAGATATTAATTCAGCTCCCCCAAAATAATATTCAAAAACATTCCTTTTCTCTTTCGAATACTTGAAATTCCTTGTATTCGTGTGTTTAAAAAAATCACCAAGTCTACCGTGCAGAACATGTACTTAATTTTCAATTAATTGCAGTCAGAATACAAATTTTATTGATTTTATAATATTTTCACGCAGATCTTAATTCAGCTCCCCCAAAATAATATTCAAAAACATTCCTCTTCTCTTTCGAATACTTGAAATTCCTTGTATTCGTGTGTTTAAAAAAAATCACCAAGTCTACCGTGCAGAACATGTACTTAATTTTCAATTAATTGCAGTCAGTATACAAATATTTTTTACGCAGATCTTCGTGTACGGCCCGAACAAATTAATCCAGCTCCCCCCAAATAATATTCAAAAACATTCCTTTTCTCTTTCGAATACTTGAAATTCCTTGTATTCGTGAAATTCGCGTGCACTTTGACGAGCTTTAATCTCACTGAGACATATCCGATAACCGATGCGCGGTATCCATAACCGATTTCGCGCGATAACCGCACATAGAACGAAGTTTTGCGAGGCGTTGATTTCCATCGATTTCTGGCTGGCGGTGCATCGAAGTCTCGTCCATACGCGAGCTTGCGTGCGCGTAATCGTTTATGGTTTGCCGATAACCGGCCGGCATAAAGCCTCTCGCGAGTCTCTTTTTTCATCACTGCTGGAAGTCGTTGCCCGAGAAATTTCCTTGTTATCCGATTTTTGCCGCGACGAAATCCCCTGGCCGTCTCGCGTCCAACTGCGCGCGTTCGAGTTTCCGCGCCCGTTAATCTAATTATCGAGTTTCGCGTGTGTTTCGTAGGATTCGATGTGGCTCACTGTAATCGTGGTCGTTTAAGATCGTTAAAGTCGTTGGGGCGATTTGCCTCTCTCGCGTGCCAACGTGCCGGCATTGGTCGAAATTTGTTCGTCGAATAAATTTCCGGATTAAATTAAAGTTAAATTTAAAGTTCAGCTATGATTTTATATGCACATGTGTATCCAGCTCCACGATTTCTCGCTTCATTTCAATACTTTGATAATATTTCGTCCTTTCCCTACTAACGCCTTGTTTTTACAAAAGTGGAAAATATGCACCGAGTATATGGTTTACCGAATGTTTTGCACGTTCTGTTTCTGTACGATTGTTTGTGTTTCTAGACCAGGGCTGACTTGCCCCTACTTTCCTGATCGTTAGCGCTACCCCCTCCACTGCGTCGGTTTCTCCCCACTATCGCGGGCCGCCAGTTAGCTCTGTTCTATAGGGAGCAATTCTGATCTATAGGGAGCAAACTAATGCAAGAGTTTTATTTTACTGTACACAGCAATTCTAAGAAATTGTTGCATTTATTTGCGAAATAATAAAGAGCGTAACTGAGCCAACACAGATGAAAAATTATTTTATTTAAATTTTTATAACTTGGTAAAAAAAAAAAAAAAAAAAAAAATCATACAAAAATTCACTTGATCTCGTTTTAAAGTGTAATCTTGCCTCTGCTTTGATAATGCCTTGAAGTTCGTTCTTTCCAGATATGATTTTATCTATTTTAATGTGTGAGAATGCTTTTTTCCTCGAAAATTGTAAAAGTTTAAACATTCAGAAACATTGGAAAATTTTTTTTTCACGACTGGATTCACGATTATTTTGAAGATTGAAGTCTCTTTACAACGATCTCTTAACAGATTCTCTGCCGTACGATTTTTTTTCCCCCATCGTTTTATTGAACTTTGAACGACAAAGATTCAAGAAATCTTAACATTTAATCCTGATGTTTAATGTTCGGTAAAATGGCGAAAAAGAATCGTGCAACAAACATTAAGAAAATTACATATACATTTCGATTTAGCGATCGTATCCTTAAAACAAATAAAATTTATTCACAATTTAGAGAATTGTACATATACATTGATATTAACAGACGTTTCAGGATTATGTCATGTTACTTCAATTATTCTCTCTGGGGTCTCGTCTTCTTAATGCACGCCACGAAATTGAATTTATATCATAAGCTGAAAGCGCCGGGCACAAAGCCGAGGTTCTTAAAGGGAATATTATATGTTTCCCTTATTTTATGAGGGATAATGACGTAACGAATTGTCTTTGCCGTTTGCCTCTCAATTTTAATTCACATTTCCCTTCCGTTCATCGCCACTTCTCGCAGAGAAGCAAAAAATATGCGAGCTTATATTTCGAAAATTGAAACGATGCATTTGCACGTGACACGTGTAAGAGGTACAAAAATGTTATCGCAGCACCGGGAATTGCAATTAACAAGAGAAATAATGTGAACACGATAAATGGATGTAACAAATGAATACGAGAAATGTATAAATGTATTACACACTAAATGTATATTTAACGTATACGTATAACATACGTATTAAAACATTTAATATGTATAATTACCATCTTTTAATTACCATTATTTTACGTTCTTCTTTCTCAAACCTTATCAAACTACATTTTGATACCCATCATACTCAAGCGCAACTTTCTTCGGTCGACACTGAAATTAAATTAATTCCGGCAAATGAAACGCGATCGTGAAACTTGGAGGACTATTTGAAGTGATCGTTGTGCGGTTTGAAAGAATTGCGCGAAACGTGTGCAACGCAACTGGTAGACAGTGGAGAGCTGTCAGGATTAATATTTGTCAATGGGCGTATCGCTTTCATTTCCAATCGGAAAATGGGCTTTCGACGTTGCTCGTCTTCGTCGTTATTGCTGTAACTGCCGGCCACCACCTCGTGTTTCAACACCGATGCTTTGCGGTCATTTGTCAAGCCTCCCCCTCCATTCCGGATAATGTCGATGCCGAAGCGACGCGTTGCGGCCGTTTTCCAAACCACGCCACGGTGCGTGTACAATTTCGACGCGTGCAACAAAGCCGCACGATTTTTCTTCAACCGCTACGCCAATGATGGCGAACCTCAGACCACTGACCCACGCGTTGACTTTTATAAACTTGTCGTCATATGTACAAAAGAATTTTAATTATTTTTCGAACCCCTGTTTTCAAAAAATGTTCGGTTCGAGGTTAAAAGTGAGAAATAAATGCATAATTGTGTTTTATGGAGGATTTACGACTTTACGGTTATGTATACATATAGGTATTTTAAGTCTTAAATGTTATGTGAGTTAGTTGTGTCCAAAAAATTTTATATAACGTTTACGAAAAAAACACACTAGATCCTATCCTTAGAATAGGGTGGCTAGGTTTGCTAGGTTTTTATATAATAAAAGAGAGAACAGACAATAAAAAATATTAAGAAATAAAGTATATATATATATATATATATATATATATATATATATCTAATCTATAGTGCAGGGGCGACTGGGCATGATGTCACCCTTTTTATATCAATTTTTCGACGTCGACATTTATTTTTTGCTCTTCACTTGCAAAAGTAAAAGTGTAAAACAAAAAGGAAACGTAAACTGTTTAGAGGTGAAAACTGTATAAAAGTGGGAACCAAAAAAAAGTAGTTTTTAATCATCCTCCCCTCCCCTTTCCAAGCGACGCCACTGACTTAGCGAACCACGAGCTAGTACTAAAAAAACAAAATTTGACCTACTTCTCAAGAAGGTTCGCCGTCACTGTATTATAGCTGAAAGGGTCAGTGTAACAAGACAGCCACCGTTCCAAAATTTCCGTCTCCTTGTTTCATGAATTTTATTATTTTATTTTATAAATTGTCGCGACGAGATTTTAGAAATTTGAGGAACAAGAGGGACGATCCTGATCGGTACTGGCGAAACAAGCGACTTCATCGTTGGTCATTTACCGGAACGTACGATGTCGAGATGATCGGTTAGGTAAGAGAAGAGAGGTGTTCGAAAACTCCCAGCAGCAGGCTCGGTCGATGGACATGGTCGTATCCTCTTTTGTGCGAGGATACTAGGCTAGGTTCCCACGAACCTAGGCGGCACGCTTGGTCTAGAAAGGCAAATAACAAGAGACGATTAAGACGTAGTCGTGTTGCTCGTCGCTTCCCTGTTCCTGGACACACTCTGCCTGTCGTGCACGAATGTGGCGATTGTAACGGGCTTCGAACGTGCAATTATTCCTCGATAAGTGTTCAATTCCTCCCTGCGTTGATCTCCTATCAGCGTAGCATCGAAACTCCCCGCAGAGGGAAGAATTCGCAGGAAAACGAGTTCGAGCGAGCGAAGCGAGGCGGAATTCGTGTCTCACGAACACGGAATCGGACGCGTACCTAATTGATCGCGGTAAGAAACGCGTAAAAATTGGACGAGCGCGTTCTCGGGGAGAAGGCGTACGTCGAGGCGAACGTCAGAGACGATCGAACCGGTATTACTCGACCGGGGCCGGTCGGAATAATTTTCGGCAGAGAGGACGCGAACGAGAGATGATGCTTATCAGGGGGAATCATTGGAAAATTCTGCATGGCGCAAGATCGAGCTTACGTTGTATATAGATGTGTGCGTGTGTGTACGTGTGTAATATATAGGTGAAGACACGTATGGAAGAGAAGGATGTACACAAAGGCGAATGAGTCCGGCAGTCCGTCAGGCAGCCAGTCAGGCAGCCAGTCAGGCGGCCAGTCAGCCGGGCAGGTAGAGGTAGGTAGGTAGGCTCGATTTAAAAAGTAAATGACTGACGGACTGAGGTCGCCTACCAGGCAATTCCAGTAGCGGGCAATTGCGTGCAAGAAATTACTTGCCAATGCTGACTGGCACGCAAGCTCGGAGCGAACGTCGAACGCCGAACGCCGAACGCGAACGCGAACGCGAACGCGAACGTGAACGTGAACGCGAACGGCGAAGGTTTGGCGTGGGGAGAGGAGAAGAGGATCCGGAGGTGGACTCGAAACGGCTTCGTCGGGGCCTTCTCCTCTTCTCCTCTCAAGCAGAAGTCGATCCCCCGTCATCGTGCATGCGAGCGTCCGTGGCGCGAATCACCGGGACGATTCGCATCTACCAGCGGCGATATTTCGTCTAAAACCCATCGCCGATCTGCCTCGTAAACTCGCGCGCTTCATCTCCGCGATCGCGTGACCCCCTCATTGCCCTTCGTTTGCTTCGTTCTTCTTTTTCTTCTTCGTTCTTCTCCTTCTTAATCTCGTACGTCCCAGAAGTAAAATGTTGTCCTTCGAACGGGCTTCGAAGGACAACGACGAGTTCGGACAGAGATTTCACACAGTTTTGTGTGATTCGTGAGAGGATCGAGAGAGGAGGTGAATTTTGTTGAGGAACGTTTGCTCCTGGAAATGTACACGTGCATCTGCCTGCGGTGGATTCGGCGTGTGCGGGGACGAGGCACACGGATATAGAGGTTAGATCTGGCTGGGATAAGGACGCGGATCGAGAGACGATGAGCCCCGGAGCAGAGGCAGAAAAACGTCGTATCGTATCGTATCTCGCGTGGCTCGGTGCCGGGCTACGCCTCTTGTCGGCATTATACGGGACGCGCACACCGATTATCAAAACTGTCGCTTCCTTCGTTACCTTTTCACGGGCATCTGCGTCTCCTTCTTCCGCGGCCCGATCGGCCCATCGCGTCCTCTCCGCTGGAACTCGCGTGAAATATGATTCGTTCTCTGGCAGGCCTCCGTGAGACGCCCGGATTCCACCGGGATTCGACCGCGTTTAAATGTCATTTCGTTCACTTCAAGGACCCCGGGCCGTGAGGCCCTTTAAGCTCGCCAAACGAATTTGCTTCGCGGCCGCAGGCTGATCTCAGTCAGATCAACGTCTCACCCTCTCCCTCCTTCCTTCTCCTTTTCTTCTCGAGAGATTCCTCTTAAGGTCGGAATTTATATTCGACGAATATAAATAAACGTTTCAAGAGTCTGCGTGTCGAGCGTGTTCGTGTACATTTCCAGGACGGAGAGGACTGACGCGGTTGGCCGATCGCGTAAAATTTGTCCTAAGCGAGAAATGATTCGTTGACCGAACGAGGGTACACAGGGGGAGGAGGGTTAATTTTACGAGGCTGTCCCTTTTAATGTCTTCTCCTTTTCAACGAGATCATAGCGTAAAGGCTTGCGTGTCTTTTGCCCGACCACGGGTATTCGTGCAACGATCCTCTCTCGGATGAAGGCAGATCGAGGCACAGGCGACTTCGAAAGGCTAATTTGAAAATTGAAGCCCCCCCCCCCCCCCTGTTCGCGTCCCTTGGAATTGACGTTTTCATTGTACCCGCAGCGAAAGACCGCGAGATAAAGAAGGGAGACA